>NW_015161969.1:247242-253864 GCF_001447785.1 Gekko japonicus
TATCTGGCCTTCCAGGGAACAGTCAGGGTTGATTTTCTTTTAGGATTGACTGACTGATTGGATCTCCTTGCTGTCCAAGGGACTCTCAAGAGTCTTCTCCAGCACCATAATTTGAAAGTATCTATTCTTCGGCGCTAGGCCTTCCATATGGTCCAACTCTCGCAGCCATATATTACTACTGGGAACACCATTGCTTTGACCATACAGATGTTTTTTAAATGCTGAGTTTCAAGCCAACTTTTACGGTCTCCTCTTTCACCCTAGCAAGAGGCTCTTGAGGTCCTCTTCACTTTCTGCCATTAGTGGTATCGTCTGCATAACTGAGGTTGTTGATGTTTTTCCTGGCAATCTTAATTCTGGCTTGTGATTCATCCAGGCTGGCATTTCGCATGATGTACTCTGCATATAAATTAAATAAGCAAGGTGACTATTCTTCGGCACTCAGCCTTCCTTATAGTCCAACTCTCACAGCCATACGTGACTACTGGGAATATGTTAAGTGCTGTACTCCTTTTCCTATGCTAAAACAATCAGTTGTTCCATATCCGGTTCTAACTGTCACTTCTTGACCCTTATACAGGTTTCTCGAGAGACATGTGAGGTGGTCTGGTACTCTCAGCTCTTTAAGGATTTGCCATAGTTTGTTGTGATCCACACAATCAAAGGCTTTAGCATAGTCAATGAAGCAGAAGTAGATGTTTTTCTGGTAGTCTCTTGCTTTCTCCATAATCCAGCGAATGTTGGCAATTTGATCTCTAGTTCCTCTACCTCTTCAAAACCCAGCTTGTACTTCTGGCAGTTCTCTATCCACGTACTGCTGAAGCCAGTTTATAGGATCTTGAGCATGATCTTGCTAGCGTGTGAAATGAATGCAATTGTGCGATAGTTTGAACATTCCTTGGCATTGCCCTACTTTGGGATTGGAATGTAAACTGTAACCCAGCCTCAATTTTCAGGATTGGCCCTTGTGTTGTTGATGTTTAAAGCAGATGGTCAGAGCTAATGTGGTCTTGTTTCTGAATGTGAACTCCATTTCTTCCATACAGATTCTACAGTAAATCAATATTGCTGTCTACAAATTATAGCATAATGTGCTTAACAGTTTGATCCTAAACATTTAGCAAACATATTCATCTGCACTGCTGCTGTGACATCATTTTTTGCAGTGATACACTGAGAGGGGAAACTAAATGGCCATTCTGTGCTTTGTTTGAGGATGCATCAAGTGTTAGGATCAGGCTGTCATTTATAGACTCTTGAGACACTTTCAGCCATAGTCAGATTTAAAAGGTACACATAATGATTTAATCCAGTAGAAAACCTGCCTCAAAAATATTTTACAGCATCCCCTTCAGAAGGTCCCTGCTATCACCACCTCACACTTTAAAAAATCATTAGGCTTTAAAAATGTTTTAAAGGAAGTAATTGGAAGGGGTTTTTCTTTATTTAAAAACCCTATCTAATGTTCTTTTGAAGAAGAGACAGCTGCTTCCCTGCTGCTATGCATTATCCATAAGTAGCAGGGTACATGCAGCATAAGACAGCAGAGACTTTGCAGCAGCAAATAAACAATTAAATATTTATCTACTGCACTCTTCATTCGAAGGCTTGTAAGCTGAACAGAGCCAGAGTGCAGTTCCCTCCATGTCTCTTTCCATAAAAGAGGCTTCTCATAAAATGGACTCCCAGCCCATCTGCTGCCTTTTAGAATATGAGCTACAGTCTGAAGCACAGAATCAGTGAGAACAGTAAACTTTTCAAGCACAGGCCTATTTAAATCTTGCATTAAATGTGAAGCTTCTTCCTTTATCTGCACATATTACTGATTAGAACTGCAATAAGGTTATTCTTTGTAATGAGTAGCATCCTCATGTTTCATGATGTTCATGAACAAACTTGGAGATTTGTATAGCAAAACAGTAAACCTCCATTCTCTCTACTTCCAGAAATGTCCTTGATTAAGGAGATTGGTTCCAAAAAAGCTAATTTAGCAGGACAGTTCTGTTGTATATTTACTTAAATGTAAATCTAAATTATTTCAAGGAATTAACAATTGTTGTTATTATATTATTATTATTTCATTTCTATACCGTCCATAGCCCAAAGCACTCTGCAGTTTACAACAACAAATCACTCTTTGTGTGGTTTACAACAACGAGTAAGCATCTGTAGGACTATAACTTGGTATAACCTAATTCAACAACAACCTATAACCTGACACAACAAGCAAACATGTATAGGACTGTAACCTGATATGCCATGCTTCTTTGCAAGCAAGTTCCACAGAAAGTATATACAAACATTCCACTGGGGTGGAAAGGTTCCACCAGTGTCTGTAGATGACTAGATTTTATGGATTACTGTCAGAGGTCGAGTCGGGTGGATCGCCGGGGATCACCGTTCCCCCGGGTGAGGTGCGGGGGCGGGGCACATGATGAAGCCCTGCCCCCTGCTTCTGGCCGCCCCGCTTCCGGCCCTCATTCAGCCAGGGGGAGGCAGGAGAAGAGGGAGGGTAAGTTGCTTCCTCCCTGCCTCTCCCCACCCCTGCCTGCCTGGGGCCAGGGAGGACCTTCGCGGGGCTTCCTCGCACTCCCGCCGGCCTTGCAGGTCCACCGCCGGGCCCCTGATGTCAGGGGGTGTGGCATATGCTAATGAATTATGCTAATCTTGGCAGTGGAGCCGCAAGGCCACTAGCGGCGGCTGGGACCGTTGGGGGCGGGGGGGGCCCTTCGCGGGGCTTCCTCCCCAGGGCTCATAACTGAGTGGTGGGTGTGGCCTTATGACACACTTCCGGTGATGGCAGGGGGTGTGGCATATGCTAATGAGTTATGCTAATGAGTTCCCCTAGCTCTTTTTCTATGAAACGACCCGTGATTACTGTTATTAGCACAGAAACGTTTGTCTGGAGTCTCGGAGGGCCAAATTAGATATAAGGAACTGAACTGCTGTCATTCTGCTCAGCATCTCCTCATTAGGAAAACATGCAGTGAGGCAATGAGGCTGTGCATTTCCTTGCCTCCTCCCATCAGCCAATGATCTGGGAAATGCAGTGGGAAAATGCAGTGTGATGAGAAGAGGCAGAGAGGTAGCAGATTTTGCTTACAAATAGTTTTCCCCTCAGCTCTAGCCCAAAACCACATATGCCCTCATGTTAGGATCAAGAGCCTCCCTCAGCCTCTCTAGCAGCACAAGAGCCAGAACTACTGTGGGGAGCTAGTGAATGTCATGAGTAAATTGCTTTAGTCTGTTTTGTTAAAAAAAATCTTTTCAGTATTGCTAAAGCAGTCCTCAAGATTATGCTACTCCTATTTTATACTGAATTTCAGGATTCTTCAGGAAAAGGGAGAAAGTCTCTTAAGCTACCACATTTGTCACGAGACTCTATGGGCATGCCACCAGACACAGCCTTAAACAAAACCATGATATAGTGGTCCGTTACTGCAACCCCTTCGTGGCATTTTTTGTTGTTGTCGTTAAAGATGTTGTAGCCCTTTTGCTCAAAAGCAGTTACAAAACTTAGTGAATTATCTTGCTGGAATCAAAAAGTCTTGTTCAGAGAATTAGCAAGAGTTGAAACAATGGCATGGTTCCTTCACCTATGGTTTGTGAAATACCGAGCAGCAGCATAAAGATGTTTTCATTCAAACCTGCTTTCATAATGATTGTGTTAATTATGTATGAGACTTTTCTGCCTTACTGGTTTTAATCGCTTGGCTGTAGATTCTACAGAAGTAGCAGCTGCGAGTCTAGCACTGCACCAAGTTGTACATAAGCACAACGAATGAATAGAAATTATTTTGAAGGATTGCTCCTTTTCTCTAAAGCATCACAACGTTATACAGCATAAATATTGTATTAATGCTTTTCTCCAATTGTGTCCTTTTCTGATCTCCCTTACTACCTTCTCATTTGTTTACTAAGAGCACAATGGTATGTGATGTATGTAGTTTTTTTCTTTAATATTTTCTTTTTACAAAATAAAGCTGTGGAGGCTGTAATCTGACACAATGCTAGTGGATGGGCTTCTTAACCCAAAATTGGTACTTAAGAATTGTATAGAGGCAAGATTTTACTGATTTCCTGTTTCCCTTCCTCATTGATGCCACCAAATCCCTTTCATAAGGATCACAAAAACTCCACCACCAGCAGTTTAGCAGGCATAGGATACTATTGGGGGAAGTGGGGACCAATTTGTTTCCACTAGCAATAAGATGGTGGAATACAGCCCTACATCTTTCCTGCTATCGGGAAAAAAGCAGAAGTGGGCATAGCTGGTCCAATCATATAGGCAAACTAGGTGGTCACCTACAGTGCCAGGCTTTAAAGGGTGCCAAATTAGATGATGTTTCTTGTCTCAAAAACATATTAATAACTTCTCATATAAATGAAATAATCATTGTATTTCTTTTTTCTTTATATTGAATGGGGCCCATGGCAAAGTCATAGTTTACCTACAGCATCAAAATCCTAGGGCTGGCTCTCGCTGCGGGGACGGTATTTAATAGAACTGCAGAATTCCATGGCAAAGTGGAAGCTCCATGACTACATTTTATAAAATGAAAAGATCAAGATAGTTTGGTCCTTAGAATAAAAACCTGAAGACTTATTTTACCATTGCATAAGGGTTAAACAGTATAGTTGGCTCAACAAATAGATAAGGGGGTCTCTTCAGATTACCAGAATGTTGACATTAAAAAAAAATTGGTCTGACAGTCCTAACAGTTTGGTGTAGTGGTTAAGTGCATGGACTCTAATCTGGGAGAACCCGGTTTGATTCCCCACTCTTCCACTTGCACCTGCTGGGTGACCTTGGGCAAGCCATAGTTCTGATAAGAGCTGTCCTTGAAAAACGGCAGTTTCTGTCAGAGCTCTCTCAGCCCCACTTACCTCACAGGGTGTCTGTTGTGGGGAGGGGAAGGGAAAGGAGTTTGTAAGCCGCTCTGAGACTCCGAGTGAAGGATGGGGTATAAATCCAATCTCTTCTTCTAACAAAAGACTGGTGTGCTGTTTTTTGTGCTTTGTCACATGGCTGTTTAAAAAATCTATTAGTCAATGTGCCTCTTGCCCTTCAAAGAAAAGTGGGTTGCTTACCAGTAACTGGTGATCTTCAAGTGGTCATCTGTGTATTCACACCAATGGGATCTAATGCGCACGGGCTGGATCGATCGGTGCTGTAGCAAGCTCTTTTAATGGATTTTTGCGCCCAGTCCCTCGGGCATGCGCAGGAACCCCACCGCGCATGCCCAGAGGGGTGGGCACGGACATCCCGCCAGTTCCTACAAACTGCCGCAAATCAACCCCTATTAAAAAATGTAGAAGCTGACAGCAGCGGAGAAGGAGGGCGGGTGGTGTGAATGCACAGATGACCACTCGAAGATCACCAGTTACTGGTAAGCAACCCGCTTATCTTCAACGTGGTCTCTGTGCTTCACACCAATGGGAGATTAGTGAGCAGTAGCCTACCTAGAGGAGGATGCTGGCAGGACTATTACTGCGTAGCCGAAGATAGAATGCGGCGTCCCATGTTGGTATTAAAGTTCTTTCGGATGTCTAGGGTGTAGTACCTGATGAAGGTGTTAGGCATAGCCCAGGTAGCGGCTTTACAAATGTCCGGTAAGGATACTCCCTGAAGGAAGGCAGTGGAAGTCGCAACAGCCCTGGTAGAATGAGCCCTGATAGGGCCAGGCAATGGCTGTTTGGCGATCTGGTAACAAAGATGGATCAGACCTACAATCCACTTCAACAGGCACTGAGCCGTGATGCGAGTACCCAGCCGTGGAGAAGCGTACGAGATGAATAGTTTTGAGTCTCGTACGCTTCTCCATTCTGTTGATGTAGAACAGGAGAGTGCGTTTCACGTCTAAAGTGTGTAATAACTTTTCTTCCGCTGATGTTGGATTTGGGAAGAAGTTAGGGAGACCTCTGCCTGCAGGTGGAACTCTGACACCACCTTCGGCAGGAAGGAGATGTCCGGGACGAGGCAGACTCTGTCTGGCAGGAACAACAGGAAAGGGGTATCATGGCGGAAGGCCAACATTTCTCCCACTCGCCTAGCTGAGGTAATGGCAATTAAAAAGGCTGTTTTCCATGCCAGGATTTTGAGGTCGCATGTTGCAAGTGGCTCAAAGGGCTTCCTCGTTAGCTAACGGAGAACGAGGGGAAGGTCCCAAGGAGCGACTGGAGTTTTGATAGGAGGGTAGACGTGTAACAAACCCTTTAAAAACCATTTTGAAATAGGATGGGAAAACAACGTACATCTGTCAACTAGAACATGGTAGGCTGAAAGGGCGGCCAAATAAACTCGTAACGATGAATGGGAAAGTCCTGAGTCAGCTAGGGTAAGGAGGAATTGGAAGACTCATTCGAGACCTACTGAGGTGGCTCGAGGGGCGTCATCTCCAAGCGAAGAGCAGAACCTACACCATTTATAATCGTAGGACCTCCACGTAGTGAGTTTCCTGGAATTCAACAGGACATTCCTTACACGGGCGGAGAAGCTGGTGTCATTATTCTCCATGCCGTCAATTTCAGCTGTGGTATGTCGTGATGTAGGACGGGGGAGTCGGGGAGGAGGAGGAGGTCCTGAGCGGGAGGGAATTGATGGTAAGTTCCCTGTGATAGC
>NW_015161969.1:254258-262470 GCF_001447785.1 Gekko japonicus
CCAAATTGATCCTTCTGCTCTCTCTAGCTTTTCTCCATTCCGGGTCTAGGAGTGATGGTCTGGCACCTCATCATAGGTCTGTTCCCTCCTCTTTTTAAAGGCCTTGCCTCAGGCTGCATATGCTTGACAACTACCCCAGCCTCACCCAGCATGTGGGCTAGTTTCCCAGCACCTTTCACATGGTCTCTTGAGGAAGCCCCCCAACTCCTCCTGCTCCATCTCTTCCCTGAGTGATGTTCCATGGGCTGCTGTGGCCATCCAATCAGTTTCCAGTCTGCTGATAGCTCTAATGCAGGCCAGCAGTTTAAGGGCCCAGTGACTGACACCACCGCATGCCACATCTTACCACTGACCGGAGAAGAAGACCCTTAAAGTGAGTTTCCCCAGTTGAGTGGGCTAGCCACTAGGCCAAGAGGGGGGAGAGTCTTGGTGGCATCTGCTGGCCCAGAGCACTTGCCAGTTGAAGAGGTTCTTGAGGTCCAGCACCTGACAGTGGGGCTCACCTTCTCTGTGATAAAGTTTTTTTATAAACAGAGAACATTCAGACCTTCTCCCCACTAACTGTTAGAGAAATGTTTTAGAACATAGGGCACTGCTGCACAGACATGAAGTATGGTGTGGGAAGTAATTTCATGTGGAGAAGTGGCAGTGGGTTGACGAGTGTGGTGAACCCTTTAAGCTACCCGATTTCTCTTCCCTATCTGCTTTTCTAGCAGCAGCCTCCAAAACTGGAAATGCATTCTGCTATTAGATCAGATCCCTATCTGGCTGCTACACTTTTGCTTTAAATTTCCCACCTTACCACTCTTCAAACTTGCTTGGCACAGTTCACATTCTTACATGTAAGTAAAGTTTACACAGATGCTAAATTTTGAAAGAGTACTTGATTTCTGTGTAGGAAGTAACATGAAAAAGTCCTGTTGTTTTATGGTGGGATTTCTGGCTAGAACTAACAGATTTACTTTGGAGTTGGCCATTGCTCTATATCTGATCTAATGTTTTCCATTTTGAAAGTGAATTAAAGTGTCTGGTATTATATATTTCAGGAGTGGGGAATCAAACCCTGTTCTCCCAGATTAGAGTCCACACACTTAACCACTACACCAAATTGATCCTTCTGCTCTCTCTAGCTTTTCTCCATTCCGGGTCTAGGAGTGATGGTCTGGCACCTCATCATAGGTCTGTTCCCTCCTCTTTTTAAAGGCCTTGCCTCAGGCTGCATATGCTTGACAACTACCCCAGCCTCACCCAGCATGTCTTTCCCTCCCATCCACCAGCCAACCTACCTTTATCTAGTCCCCTGTCTTCAATTTTCCCTACTTTTCTCCCACGGCAGCCTCTCCCTGGGAAAACTTTGGCCTAGTTGTGAAGTAGTCGCTACCTGGCCAGGACCCAGTTGTGTAGTGGGGAACCTGCAAAGACTTGCAAGGGGTACCTCACTTTCTCCTCTGTTGCCTTCCCACACTATTTCTTCTTTCCCTTGTCCTATCCTCTGTCCTTTCCCTGCTTCCTTCTCTCCTCCCCACCTAACCACTAACTTATACTTATCCACCCTTTTTCTTTAGCTTTCTTCTTCCCTCTCCCTGGCAGCCTCTACCTGGGAAAACTATGTCCCAGTTGCGCAGTGGTGGCCACTGAGCCCGGTTATTCAGTAATTAACCTAGAAGGACTTGCAAAGGGCACCTCATTTTTACCTTTTATCCCGCTTCCCACACTATTTCCTGTTTCCCTCCTCTTGGCAACCCTCATATTCTCATCTTTCCCTGATTCTTTCTCTCCTTCCTTCCTTCCCACCCACCAACCAACCTATTGCTTATCTGCCTCCCCATCTTTCACTATACTGATATTTATTTTGTAGGAAGTAACATGAAAAAGTCCTGTTGTTTTATGGTGGGATTTCTGGCTAGAACTAACAGATTTACTTTGGAGTTGGCCATTGCTCTATATCTGATCTAATGTTTTCCATTTTGAAAGTGAATTAAAGTGTCTGGTATTATATATTTCCTTGCTGTTGTCTATATTTATTAATAAGGTGGGATCCACAAGAATTTTTTTTTTGGGGGGGGATCTAATTTTCCTCTCCACTACCATTCCTTCCCTGAAAGACCCCATAACTTCTCCCCTTTTCCTGCTTCTTTCTTTCCCTCCCATCCACCAGCCAACCTACCTTTATCTAGTCCCCTGTCTTCAATTTTCCCTCCTTTTCTCCCCCGGCAGCCTCTCCCTGGGAAAACTTTGGCCTAGTTGTGAAGTAGTCGCTACCTGGCCAGGACCCAGTTGTGTAGTGGGGAACCTGCAAAGACTTGCAAGGGGTACCTCACTTTCTCCTCTGTTGCCTTCCCACACTATTTCTTCTTTCCCTTGTCCTATCCTCTGTCCTTTCCCTGCTTCCTTCTCCCCTTCTTTATTTCCTTTGTACCTACCTTTCATGAGCCCCCATCTTCAGCTATATTTATTATTTATTTACTTCGTTTATATTCCACCTTTCTCCACCACAGGGACCCAAAGCTGTTTACATCCTCCTCCTATCCTCCAATTTGTTCTCACAACTTTGTGAAGTGTCTTAAGCTGTGAATTTGTGACTGATCCAAGAAAAATCCCCACTTCTTTTCCATAAAGAAGAGAAGTGGAGGGAATGGTAGGGGGGGTAGCCCGAAGGCCTGAGGTAAATTCCCCTCAGAAGAAAATAAAGGTTTGTTTTTTTAAAAGTTTTTAAAAGAACAAATCACTAAAAAAAGATAAAATAAAGAATGGAAATAATTCCTAAGAGCTGTGAGGCAAAAGCGAACAGCGAACTGATCAGACCGACGAAGAAAGAGGTCTTTCCAACGCGGTGGTAAGAAAGGAACTGGCGGGATGTCCGCGCCCACCCCTCTGGGCATGCGCGGTGGCCGTGGGGTTCCCGCGCATGCCCGAGGGACTGGACGCGAAAATCCGTTAAAAGACCTTGCTACAGCACCAATCGATCCAGCGCGTGCGCACTAGATCCCATTGGTGTGAAGCACAAAGACCACGTCGAAGATCTCTTCCTTCTGCTACTTCCAAGTGTTTCACACACAGCTTGAAGCAGTTTATTAGCTTCCCAACCACCCTGAGGCATGTGAGGCTAAGAGATACAAAACCAAACTGGATTTTCCCTATCCAAAAGCAACATTGTGACACTGCATTACACTGGCTTTTGACAGACATTTAGGGGGCAGTGCGTGCAGAATGGATTATTGTTACTGTTCACTTTTGCTTGTCCATGTGTACTCTATTTTCTCTGGGATCCGAATGGGTGTGGTCAATAGTAATGCATCCAGGAGCTTCTACTCACTGACCCTTCCACAAATCCCTAAAGAAGAAAGTACCAAATAAAATATACATTAAATATCACTAGTATCCCCTTATAATGGAAACCATTTTAAAATTCATTCTATTAAAGTTCATTCTGTTCTTTTTGCAACTCTCCTCTTTGACATAACCCCTCTTTTCCATTCTGCATGTCATTTCCACCCTGCAGTATCTAGAGAAATAATAAAATCAATCCTGTGCAACAATGAGTTTGTTTAGAAGAATTTGTTCCAAAGAAAAAGTTAATTCAGTAGGAAGTTTTAAGAGTACTTTTCTTAACACACACTCTAACCCAGATTTTATCCATGGCCTTTATACATTTAGTCAAACAGCATGTGCCAAAAGAGCACCCTCCTGTTCTTCTAAAGCAGGGTTAAGCAGAAGTCAGAATTTCCTCAACAAAACTCTAAACTTTAAAAACACAAACTTGTTTAAGTTGATACCATATTTGGAAGAGCTCTTAGTCAAGAAAAATAATCAGTGGAACAGTACATTCCTCTTCAGTCACGTGACTGGAAAACCAAGTCAGTGAATATGTGCATGCACACCCAGGCAAGCACAGCCCCTCTCACCTTCCAAGTCTGTTAGAATCGAATGCTACCAATGAGGATCAGCAGGCTGCAAGATCATTATTAGTTCTAGAACGCCTACAAAGTGTTTCCATAAGACAAAAGTAAGGCATAGGGTCCTGCCATCAGGCTTACAGTCTAAAGACAAGCTGCATGCACACACACAGTACAGCACTGGAGAAGGTATATGTGCCGTATCAGTTATAAAATGAGTATGATGAGACTACTTAAAAATAGTAGAGGAAGGAATGGTAGGAGGCAGTTGGACAGAACAGGTGGATTAACGACAAATGCACTATGGGGGAAGAGCATGAAAAGTTGACAAACAAGCAGGAGACGGAAATGGCTAAATGACAGAATATCTGTTTTGCATGCAGAAGGTCCTAGGTTCAATCCCTGTCATCTCCATTTAAAGAGATCAGGTAGTAGGTGATGTGAAAGACCTCTGCCTGAGATCTTGGTGAATCACTGTCAGTCTGAGCAGGCAATTCTAACCTTGACAGACTAACAATCGGATTCAGTCTAAGGCAGCTTCATGTCTGTGCTCAAATGCATCTGCAATTGACAAGACTAGATTTCTTAAAAGCAGAATAAGCAGCAGCTCAGACAGAGAAATGCTTTGGCACAAGAAGCTGAGAAAATAGTGTAGCATTACTCAGTGTGGGACAAACCCCTCCTGATAGTCACAATGCCACACTGGATCTCTACACTGAATGCTTTCGCTGTAGAGTCCAAGCCAATGTGATCAACATCTACCATCGCAACAGAATCTCAACCATGCTGAAAAGAAGGCCATAGACTGTCTTAGGAACAATCCAGATATTATAAATAAAGAGGCAGACAAAGGTGGAGCCATTGTCATAATGAATAGATTACATAACATCCAGGAGGCTCAAAGACAACTCTCAAATACTGCTTTTCACAAACAACAGATCCCACACAGGAATACAAAAAAGAACTAAACAGGATTATAAAGGAACAATAAGGGGGACCCGGGATACTCACGGGGGGGGGGGAATATTCCCCACAGCTCCCAGCCTGCAGAAGCAGGAGGAGCTCCACAGGAGAAGGAAGCAGCAGCAGGTGAACCCATCAGGCACACCAAGCCTTCTCCCCCCTCCCCTGGCGGTGGGCAAGGCCTGAGCAGCTCATAGCCGCCGGCCCGCCAAGCCTTCTCTCTTCTCCCCCCCAACACTGGCGGCGGTGAGGCCTGAGCAGCTCACAGCCGCTGACCCGCCAAGCCTCCCCACCCCCAGCGGCGGTGGGAGTGAGACAGTTCCCAGGGCGTTCTCTGCACGTGTGCAGGGAACACTCTTTTATTTTGGGGGGGGGGGCATTTAAGTATCCCCCGAATAGTTTTTAAAACTTTTCAGATTTTTCTGCACACCTGGGGACTGCCCCAAGTGTGCAGAAAAATCTCTCTGCCCCCCAAGTGCGGATTTAGATATCCGCACAGAGGGGGCCTCTTGGCTATTAGTATATAGATTACCCCTGCACATTTAGGAACAAATCCTTTCAGACACACCACAGGAATCTCGACCAGGTGCCTTTTATCTTCTACCCAAAATACACAAATCTGGCAACCCAGGATGCCCCATTGTTTCAGGCATAGGCACTACCACCATGGGGGCATCTGGATACATGAACTGTTTTAAGACCCTATGCCATCAGTGCTCCTAGTTATGTGCACAACACCACAGATTTTCTGAGGAAAATACAATCTTTGAACAGCCTTCCAAAGAATCCTATTTTAGCTACCATGGATGTGGAATGTCTGTATACCAACATCCCACACAAAGACGGATTACAAGCCATAAAGAACATGTCTCAGGAACAATGCCGTTGATGTTGTTTACCTAGATTTCATTAAAGCTTTTTTTCTGGACACTACTGTCAATGGCATTTCATCTGAATGGAGGGAGGTGTCCAGTGGGGTGCTACAGGGCTTGGTTCTGGGCACGGTACTTTTCAATATTTGTATACATGATCTGGGGGGGGGATACTCTTTAAATTTACAGATGACATCAAATTGAGAGGAGCAGCAAACACACCAGAAGATATAGAATTCAACGAGATCTGAAAACACTGGAAAAATGGACAGACGTGAACAAGATGTAATTTAACAAGGATAAGTGCTGAGTTCTACATCTGGGTAAAAATGTGGAACACACATACTGGATGGGGGATACAATTCTGGGGAGCAGTGTGTGTGAACAAGATCCTGGGGTGTATAAACAGAGGCATAATATCCAAAATTGCAAAATGTCATAGTCCCACTGTACACTGCAGTGGTCAGGCCACACCTGAAGTGATCGCTCTCTTTAAGTATTTGAAGGGCTGTTACTTAGAGGAGGGCAGGGAACTGTTCCTGCTGGCAGTAGAGGATAGGACTCGCAATAATGGGTTTAAATTAAGGGCAGAAAGGTACCAGCTGGATATTAGGAAAAACTTTTTTACAGTAAAAGTTCTGCAACAGTGAAATCAGCTGCCTAGGGAGGTGGTGAGCTCCCCCTCATTGGCAGTCTTTAAGCAGTGGCTGGACAAACACTTGTCAGGGATGCTCTAGGCTGATCCTGTATTAAGCAGGGAGTTGGACTAGATGGCCTGTATGGCCCCTTCCAACTCTGTGATTCTATGAATCCTGATGACACCACAGCTGACTCTGCCAACAAACTGAGCCATTTTGTTCTCACCCATAACTACTTCAAATCTGGTGACAGCTTGTTCCTTCAGATCAATGGTACAGCCATGGGCACCCACAGGGCCCCACGGTATGCTAACATCTTTATACCTACTCTTACCTCTCTTATACCTGTAATACATTGATGATATCTTTATTGTCTGAACACATGGTAAAGAAGCCCTGGATATACCACCAGGCATTCAACAACTTTTACCCCACCATCAACCTGACAATGAACTAATCTATGCAAGAAATACATTTTCTCGACACTACACAATAGATCCAGAGGCTCCACCTTATACTTACTGACTGACAAACATATCTACATGCCTCTAGCTACCATCCTAAACATACCAAACAATCCACTGTATACAGCCAGACTCTATTCTACAGCTGCATCTGCTCCAACCCTACAGACAAAGATTCTCACCTGAGGGATATACAACAAACCTTTTTGGAACTAAAATATCCACTTGATGAAGTTGAGAAACAGATTAACAAAGCCAGAATAGTACCCAGAGAAAACCTGTTGCAAGACAGGCCCAGAAGAGACAATAACAGAACACCACTAGTAGTCACATACAGCTCTCAACTCAAAATAGTTCAACACATCATCAGCAGCTTACAACCTCTACTGGATAATGACAGTTCTCTTTCACAAGTACTGGAGGGCACACCTTTTCTTGCACACAGACAGTCCCCCAATCGTAAAACACCTCCTCACCCACAATAATACAACATCTAATTTGAACATGGACACTGGTACCAGAGCTTGCAATAAACCCAGATGCCAACATACACCCAGACAACAGTCACTGGGCCTAAAAACATCAACTACAGAATCTCAGACACACTCACTTGCTCATTTTCAAACATTGTATATGCCGTTAAATGCCAACAATGCCCTTCAGTTCTCTACATAGGGCAAAGAGATTAAACCCTACACCAAAGGATACATGGACACAAATCTGAAATCAAGAATCACAAAACTGAGAAACCTGTGGAACATTTCAAACTTCCAGGGCACTCAATGGGGGGCTCAAAGTAGCTGTTTTATTGCAAAGAAATTCCAGAAACAAACTGGGAGACTGCTGAATTACAACTCCTTACAACATTCAGAACAATGAAACCCCCAGGGTTTAACAGAGGTATCAGGTTCTTATCTCAGCACCACACATGCTAGATACAGTTCTTGCATTTTCAGCACCGCAAGGCAAGAGACAGCGGGTAGGATGTCCCCTTCACATTCAGACCAAACAGCTCCTTTTTGCAGGGAGCTTAAGAATCATGCATTTAGTTGCAGCAGATACAGATTTGCCTTCTTTCCTCCTTAGTCTTTGTTTGGATAAAGAAGGATGGAAGAAGTATTTCTATGCCTTGAAATCGGAGAGTCAAATTTGATTTTTCCATTTGAAGCATCAATAACTTTTTATCTTGCATTTCTTGATGTTTTCCCATTTTCTCCACCTTCTTGACCTTTTGAGTATCTTCTGCTGAGACCAGACATTTCTGCGTGATTTCCTCCATTTTCTTAGCTGTATCATTCAGCTGGATCTGCTGGTTACTGAGAACACTTTCCATGCTTGTCAATGTCTGATTTATTTTTTGCATTTGCTCCAGCAGAGGG
>NW_015161969.1:262969-265323 GCF_001447785.1 Gekko japonicus
TTTTCGCTTCATCACTTGGTGACGTCCGGCGGCTCTGCTAGTCCCCATGCGGGGCACTGCTGCGGCAAGAGCCATTGGGGCATGGGGCGAGCCTCAATTTCCGACCTTCGGGCTGGGAAAGAGGCACATCCCCTGTGCGCCCCGGATCGGAACCTCTGTCTGAGGCTCCTTGGGGTCTCCGCTTGTGCGGATTCCCCCCCTTGGCCGCGCGTGGGCGAATCGCCTCCGGGAGCTTCCCGAAGTTGCAACCGCCATTCACAGAGTCCAGACCGGAAGCCGGAAGAAGTATTTCTGTGTGCGTGCGTATGTGTCAAGGTTGACTTCTGGCGACCCCTAGTAGGGCTTGGACATTTCAGAGGTAGCTTGCTATTGCCTGCCTGTGTTCCAGCCCTGGTATTCCTTGGAGGTCTCCCATCCAAGTACTTGCCAGGGTCAGCCCTGCTTATTTTCTGAGATATTACAAGATTGGGCTTGCCTGGCCTATCCAGGTCAGAGCTAAGGATGGAAGAAGTAATAACCCTTCCAAACATTTTTAATCCCAACTAGAACAAACCCTGGAACTAAAAAACTCTATTGCCATGGGGTGTGCTGAGGAAGGCATTCCTTCCACCATCAGAAACGTTCGCCTATGAAAGAAGGTATCCTTCATGCTCTGGAAACAGAAGCAAAAACAGTCTTAGCTGACTGTTTCTGGTCCCGTTTCCAGAGCATGAGGACTCACCCACAAGGATACCCTCTTCCACCAAAGGAGAATGGTGCCTATTATAGACATGTCCCAACAGCCTGTTCCCCTCTCTGAGCACTGTACGTAAAAGGTGACAAGTTGATGGTTGGTCAGTACTTGTTTTTACTGACTTAGACAGCTTAGATCAGAGCTTTTTACGCAACACCTTAATAAAGATTTAAGTTGCTTCACTGATAAAACTAAACTGTATTCAGTGCAGCTCCTTCCACACCTGCAGATATTCTGCTTTAACAATGAACGTGCAGCATTACGAAAATCAAACACACCTCTCGTTTCAACATGTGAAGTCATATGCAGCATTAGGGTTCTAGACTGACAACTACAGTCCTTATGACACTGCTCATCACAGAAGGCTCTTTGCATCTCAGCCTTTTTGAATGTGGCAAAACTTCTTACTGTGAGGGAAATGTCAAAGTCTGTAGTCAAGTAAGCAGGACAAAACCTTACTTATTCAAAACATTTTCAGAAAAAGAACACAGGTGTCTTTTTATTTTATGAGGAACATAGAAAACATTTATATAGTAAAATTATTCTGTACAAAGACCTTGCATTCATTCTAAAACTGAAGATTACAAGCAGGAGTTCAATTTTGTCTTCCTTGAAATGACTCCATCAGACCTTTCTCAAGTAAAAACATAAAACATTACAAACCAAACCATACCTTGGCCTCTTCTCCCCCTACCCCCCAATGAACGTTTAGGACTCCTTGAAAGTAGTTTTTAAACAGCCACAGTCCCACTGTATGACAAGATAATATTAGCCTAAAAGTGAAAAATAATTTTTAAAAGAATTTTTAAAAGGTAGTCTGATTAGTAATGTAAGAAAAGTTCCAAGGCATTTAAAGGAAAATCTTGTTGTAAATTTACAAAAAAAAGTCCATGAGTTTGTTTTGACATTTGTTCAATCTAAAACCTGATTTATTAAGGTAACATAGTTTGTACATTTAAAACTAGGTTTTATCCCACAGCAACACACCTTTCCACAAGAAGTTTTTAACAATGGACAACTTTCCACTCCAGTAATAACTGTCGTTATTTAAATATACCATCACTGATCAGATTGTATACAAACAAAATTACAAGAATCTGAAAATATTGTTTCCTTTTGAGTTTCTGCAAGAAACAGGAGTGTGAACCAAGGAGAGACAGGCTGCAATCTGAAATCAGTGGAACTGATTTCCCAGTAAATGTTCCCAGGACAGAGTGTAAAAAATAGGCTACTATATTCCAGTACAGTCTATGACCAACATGGGAAACAGTTACTTAACTTTTCTCCTCTAATCCTACAGAGAAAAAAGAATGTATACATATAAACATACACACACTATAAGCCTGACTATGTACTTATCTTATGAAAAGATTTCTCATGTTATAAAAGTGCAATTTTTCTATTAAATAATAAATTCATAATTTATGGATAAAAGCCTGAGATTAGACATTTACAGAAAGCTGCTCTGATTGCCAAAGACTGATCTCATGACTCAAAAAATTTAAGTATTTAGATGGGGCAGTGCTAATGTGATTGAGAACATGGTGTTTTAAAATTTTCCCAACCTGGAAATAAAATTGCCAACCCACAGATGATTTCCTTCCTATTTGTCCGGGGGGGG
>NW_015161969.1:265382-294525 GCF_001447785.1 Gekko japonicus
GGGGCAGGGGAGGAAGCGGGAGGAGGAGGGAAGCCCCCCCCATCCCGCCGGTTCCCCCCTGTCTCCTCCACCCCCCCTCTCGATTTACCCCCCCTCCCTGGCTCCGAAGCAAGGCCCAAGCGGTGAGGGAGTTCACAGAGCGTTCCCTATGCATGCGCAGGGGACGCTCTGTCACTTTTGGGGGGATTTAAGTATCCCCCCAATATTTTTTCCGGTTTTTTAGATTTTTGTGCACACCTGGGGACTGCCCTAAGTGTGCACGAAAATCTCCCTCCCCCCCAGGTGCCCCCGATGTGCGGAAATAAGTATCCGCACGCAAGGGGCCATGTTGGGAATTAGATATATAGATAGTGCAATCCTACATCTAATTATAGCCTTCTAAGTACACTGAAGTCAAGGGTGCAACTCTGCTTAGAATGGCACTATTAAAATGGGAAGAGTGGTATGTGTGAGGGAGTTGAGTTACTAATCCTTCTTGTTGCTTCCTTGATCAAATTAGCAATTCCCCTCCTTTTTCCGTCAATTTTTTTAAAAAAAACTTGGCAATCAGTCATGAATATCCTGGCATAGTTAGTGCAACCCCAAATATCTCATTTTGCAGAAATTGTATTTGGGCTGTTCTAGGGGATCACAAGTTTTTAGTGATCTTATTGGGAATTTTTATACCAAGAGGAAAGGAGGAGGAGAAAGTCAGGAAAATTCAACCTTGGTTTTAAAGCGTTTGTTTCACTACTCCAAACTGTGAACCATGAAGTTCTATAACAACTTCCAACCCCATGTCAAGCTTTTCCAAACTGAGGCTGTGTCACAATCTTCTAGGAAAATTATAATGGGTTTTATTTAGTATAAGGATGGAAAGCATACAATATTTTAAAGAATCATGTTCTGCCAAACTTGTTCTCCTCTGTGCAGAAAACAAAGATCCCTTGACAAAGCGATTCTGAACTTTTAAAAAAATCCAGCATGACAACACTTTAAAAAAACAACAAAAACCTTAATTTACAATAAGCAGGGTAAATAGCAAAGTTAAAGAGAAACCACAAACATTCACAAATCAACAACTGATATATTTACTCCAAGCATTTATAAAACTTTGTATCTTCCTTTGTTGGTTGGTTGGTATGAATTTTGCTGCAAAAGAAAAAAAAAAAGGAGAAGCATGCAGTCAGATACATTATTGATGAACTGGGTGAACTAGCACAACTAGGACAATTCAGAAACAACTATTAAAATATACCTAAACAGAAATGTATCAAGGTAAAAAGCCCAAAAAATAATGGAAAGCTCAATAAAGCTATAATTCTTGATGTTATGAACACCAAGACAGACAATACTGAGCAAAGCAGGAAAGTGTATGCTGTTCATCAAGCAATTTGTGTTTCTAGTGAAAGGAAAACCTTTCAGGTAAAGAGAAAATAAAATTGAGTCTATTGGTTTGGGCAGGTAAAAGATGTTGAACAACAAAACGAAACTGACACTATAAAAGCATTTGGATAACACAGATTAGAGTACCAAATCAAAAACAGCAAAAACATCTCCAAAACCTTTCACATAAGACTGGAGATGAACATGTTTGCTAACTCATTAGAAGATGTTTCATGACACAAAAGTCCCTTTTTTATTCTGCCTCAAAATAAAAGAAGATAAAATAATTTCTGGATTTGCAGTATCGAATATACTTTAAGGTATTATTGGGGATTTAAGGCTGTTATGCTATCAAATTATTAAAATTTCTGAAGTGATTAGAAAAGTTGTACATGCTACTTTCAGGAACATTTAACGTACCAATCTGATGAGCTCCTCTTTGATGAGTCTAGTGATTTCTGCTTTTGCTTTCTGCACAGCTAATTCATTGGCACCTGGAAGCAGACAGTCAAACTTTTAAACTTTTTATCAAAATGAAGCAAACTATACAGAGGGCAATACATGGCACTGGAAGCCAAGAAGATATTTCAATAATTCATATATGAGGATGATAAACATATTTTTTAAAAGATTATCAGTATACAACTATCATTCTTAATTGTATCTAACAATCAAAAGCATTTTATTTTGCAGCAATTGAAGCTGGTGTAAATCCAGGCAATCACAAACAGAAACAAAGAGACTGATTTAAATCAGTGATATATAAAGCTTCCCATTGGCTTATATATTGCATAGAAAGCCCAGTGGGGAAAGTGACACTGTACAGCAGCAATCCTTGCAAAACCATTCCTCCTTCAGGCCATTTTTATGCTTGTCTACATTATGTAGGAGTAATAACATTCTCTTTTCTTATGGCATACCACCAGTTTTAAAAGTATTACCACAGTGCCATTCAATACTAAATTAATTACTAGTACTCTTTTTCAAATTTTATGATGGCGCCGTAATACCTTCTTTTTGTGCTTCCAGGTCACAGTAGTGATATAACTAATTTCTGAAGCCAGGCAATAAACAGCAATAAAACTAAGTGTTGTTTAAAATATGTAAACTCTTGATGATGTAGGGAGTTCCCAGAACAATTCCAGATGTACTCTGTGAGGTGTCTAGAACAGGAATTATTTCATGTCTCCCCACATCAGAAACACAGCAGCTCATTACAGTAGGTCATGGAGAGTCACCATGGGGAAAGATGCTCATTACACAAATCTGGTAGCATGTGGACTGACCACATTTGCTGGTTTCCTTACCTTAGTGTACAAGTAAATTCTGAAGTACTGGCTTACATAAAAAATGGTGTTTATTACCACAACAGATTGATCATCACTACAGCAGATATTCTGCAGCATGAGGTAGGATTGCATCAAGTATATTTTGTGTATATACAATATTATATATATTGTGTATATAATGCAAAGTACATCTTTGCATTAAACCCTGCTCCCATTTCACTGAGATCAGTACATATAACCTGCTGCTTCTACTCACCTAGAACAAGATATGATCTTTTTCTGTATTGAAGCAGCAGGAGTGGTGTACAAACTGTACCAGTAAATATTTTTACTACAGCACAACTCACTTGATACTGGCATAATTTCAGTGCTGCGTATGTACCATTTCCTAAGTACCTAAGTACCATTTCCTTTCTACTAGCCTATAACGATACCAGGGTATATTATCATCAGATATGGAGAGTAATACTCACTCTCTATGGCCAAGTAAATTTTTCGTTCTCCCTCCTTGGGCTCTTTGCCTGGAGGAAAATATGTTCCTCTGATGGTAATGGCGGCTTCAGAATATTCACTTATTCTGTGCAGTGCTTCCTTTGACGTTACCTTCCACCTAGCAGTCTGTGGAACAAAAGATGCAAAGGAAAAGATATTGGGTTGGGAAGAGATACGTTGCCAATTTCCACAGACTTCCCCCTTGAACTACAGCCTCCTGAGCTGCACCCATACAGTTCCCAAGAGTCTCCCAAGCCCTAGGAACAGTGTTTCAGGGAACACGGGGGGACTGCAGAAGAAAAGGAGGGGATGGAGAGAAAGATCCGTTCTTCAAGCAAAGCTCTGCTCACAGTTCTTCAGATAAAACTCACTGAATAGTAGATCTAAAAGATAAATTCCTAGGCCAGATGACATCATAAAAGATAGTAGAATTATCAGAAAGCAAAAACAGTGTTTCAAGTCTCATTAATTAATAGAACCAGTACATTACAATTACTAATTTCTCATTTTTGTACTGAAAAAAATGGTACGTTCAGAAAATTAAAAGGCTGCATAGGACCACAGAGGAGATGTAATGAAAAAGTCTCTCTTGCCTGTGGAAAGTCATTGATCTCCAATTCTTCCTCATATCTCTTAAAAGACTCATTTTGTCCCCCTTCCTGTTTTTCCTCCTCTTGTTTCTCTAACGGCACATAATTGAGCTTGGCATTGATCTTCTCAGCCAGCTGCTCAGCTATGGTTTTAGCAGACACAGTTGGAGCTTGAATTGTACCACCTCTCAGGATAGCGTTTGTCGCTTGCTGCATCACATCCTGTAGTGAGGTATTTTTTAAGAAAAGAAAAACAAATTTCAGAAACATACTACAGTACAAGTCAGTAGGAAAAAGTAGTCAAAATTTCAGCATTATTGTCTTGCAATGTGTGCACACATACACATTAAACATTCTGTGTGCAAGTGCAAAGTGCTAGGTTTTTTTAATTATATAAATCAGAATGTAGAGATAGTTATCTCTGAGATAAACTAAGTATCAGTTACTTTGAAATAACAATGCTTGTTTATATGAATCAGGAATTTCAGGACATTTCAGCTACCTCACTGATTGTTTTGGGTCATTCACAGATCAGTATCTATTTCTCTGCATGCCCTGACCTGGATAGCCCAGGCTAGCCTGATCCTGTCAGATCTTGGAAGCGAAGAGGGTCGGTCTTGGCTAGTATTTGGAAGGGCGACCTCCATGGAATACCACGGCTGCAACACAAGAGGCAGGCAATGGCAAACCACTTCTGAAATGTATCTTGCCTTAAAAAGAAGTCTAGCTCACTGCCTAGTGGTGCATAACGCTAAAAAGCTAGAACTTCAGGCTGCCAGACAATCTTAGGATCTCCTGGCCATTCTACACACAATGCCATACAATAATAATTATTATTCTCTGCATGAGGAAGATCACTTACATGAACTCCTATTTTCTAACGCCTCCTCTCCCTCAATTTCAGTACAATTTACCCCTTGAATAGGTTGATGCATTGTTATCCCAAGATAACTAAATTACTTTAAAAAGGCATTCTGACTGTCACAGCAACAGCAAGTTAAGAAAGCAGACACAGCAGACTTCATATGAAATGTTTGGTACGGTTATTGGCAGAACCATGCAATTCTTTTTTTTATTATTATTAAAAATTGTAATACTAAGAACCATGCAATTCTGATGTTCATTTTGAAATCACATACACCTATCAGAAATGCACTACAATGGGAGATTGCTCTCTGCAGAGCGCAGGTCCCACCTGGGATGGCATCTCCTGTAGCCTGGTTTAAACCATGCTGCAGGAGAAGCCAGACCCAGGATCTGCTGTGCCGCAGGGTGATCGCTCTCCACAGCTCACAGATCCTGGCTGGGATGGCTTCTCCTGCAGCACAGTTTAAACAGGGCTGCAGAAGAAGCCAGACTCAGGCTCTACATGCCGCTGGGAACAGTTGCCCTACGGCGCACAGATCTGGCTTCTCCTGCAGCCCGATGTAAACAGGCTGCATGAGAAGCCAGCCCAAGCCAAGCTGGTGGGAACAATGTGTTCCCCCGGCACAGCTGATCATTGGGCTTCTACAGTCTCTTTAAACTTTAAAGGGATTGCAGTAGAAGCCCGACAAACAGCTGAGAGACAGGAGCAGGCTCATAGCCACGGGGGGGGGGGGGGGGGGGGGAGATGGGATTTTTCCTGCCCCCTTCTCTTCCGGTTCCCCCTCCCCATGCTGTTCTCCTCCTCCGCTGCCCTCACAGTAGACTACTCAGCCAGGAGGGAGCAGGGAGGGGTAGAAAGTCTGGGGCAAGTAGCATGCTGTCCTCCTCCCCTGCCACCCTTGCAGCAGAGTACTCAGCTGGGAGGCGGCCAGGAGGAGAAGGAAGCCTGAGGCAAGCAGCGTGCTGCCCTCCTCCCCGAAGGTCAGTTTGTGTGTCACCTTGGGCTTCTTCACCGGCGATGCCTTGGCGTGGCTGCTTGAGCACGGTGGCAGGCCCAGCAAGGCCGTGGGATGGAGTGAGCTCCTGCCAACCTAGCAGTTCAAAAGCAAGAAACTGCAAGTAGACAAATCGGTAACACTTCGGTGGGAAGGTAACAGCGTTCTGTGCGCCTCAGTGTCTAGTCATGCCAGCCACATGACCACGGAAATGTCTTTAGGCAGCGCTGGCTCTTCAGCTTGGAAATGGAGATGAGCACCGCATCCCTAGAGTCGGATTCAACTGGCTTTCGAGCAAGGGAAACCTTTACCTTTACCAGCTGGCTATTTGGATCCGGGCCTAAAGTTGGAAGGGGACTCCACCTTGGAACTATGAACTACTCCCAACTTTCTGCCCTACAAGAAAGAAGCCTTCCCTCATTCACAAAACTGGTACCAAATATATAATATGAGGACAAACACCCACAAAATTCAGCCAGTAGCAAGCAAAAGTAGCATAAAATAGACAAAACAATGTCTTTTATTAGGCTAAAAGCTGCCATGTCAGTTCTTAGGCCAGACTTTTGTAACAGCATTAGTGCCGAACCCAAGTAAGGCACTGATTTTCACAAACTTTTAATGTTTCCTGTGGCTAAGGCTGCTGAGCCAACGTTCCCTGTGTTCTTGTCCATCTGCAATGAACCCACTTTAGCATGGCCAGACAGGAGAGCTGGTCTAAATGTCTCAGCAACAGACATGCTCCCAGTTTTGCCATACTGCAGCCGTCTCAGCACTATAGCAAGACAGAAACTGTCAGCTCAACTATATTGGTAATAGGGACACATTCCCTAACACTACCCCACCACCTGCAAACATCATGTAGCATCGCTTGCCCTCAACAACGCTATCTGCCATGTAGCCAAATATTACTGGTTAAGTGAGGGTGTGATGTCACTGTGTTCCCTACAACCTACACTATTCTTGATTGGCTGGGGCAGAGGAAGGCTCAAGTCAGCTACATGGTGCCAAAAAGCAGCAACAGAGGCACAAACAAGAGCTGTGAATCCCTATGAACAGCAACTAAAAAAGGGATACTAATTAGGGAGTTTAGCTAGTTTTAATGGCTTTCTCTCTGTATTTTACAAACACAGAGCAAAATACCACCTCTGTCACAAGTGCAAATTTTAGAAATATGTTTCAGTGCTTGAAGAGCTAGATTGTATACATTTTACATTTGAACTAAGTTTATCCTCTAATGAATAGAATGTCTGTTCAAAGCAAATAGTGATTGACAACTGGATCCAATGACTCCCTTCTGCTAAGTGAGCATCTTCATTTCCCTGAGAGAAAGATTATCACTTAATGGAACAGAGTTTTTTGATCCAACCCGTACATATTTATGAACAAGCACCCCTTGCCCCACTCTAGTTTTTCTTTGTGATTTGGTGCACTTCTCTCTTTTTAATGTATTTTATTTATTCTTGTTTGAGGCCAAACACAGATCAGTTACTATATATTCTTGTGTGGAGTGTGTTAGGAAAAAAGCCAATTCAATTTTTATTGAAAATGAATGTAAAGCATATACATGTGCATGGAGGAAAGCACTGCAAATCTAAATCCCTGAGTAATAGCAGGTTTTCAGCATGCCAAGAGCCATCCACACAAAAAAGAGAAAAAAACTTGTTCATGCAGAAATTCACAAATTGGTTTATAAAATGTGACTAAACTAATGTTAATTATACCCCTTTAAAGAATTATAAAACATTTTGTTCTTTTACATTATTCCCAATTAGTTATAGCATTTTGAAATTCTGCATCAACAGTCACATAAAGAACACTTCAAATATTGCAAACAGTTACACAGTAAAACTTCCGTTATCTAGACCTCCCATATATGATTTCCTTTACCTAATGTCTCCCAATCAAATATGTGGAATGAATTTATATACGGGCAAATTCTGCAGGGGTAATTCAGCAGTAATTTAGCTAAATGCTTGTGTTAGGCACAGGAATAAGAGAAGCAGGAATTTTTACTTCTGCTTCAAGACTACAAAACCTGAATTAATTTTTTCACTATGAGAATTTATACCTGCATGGAAACAAATCAAAATGTAAACCAAGGCCTTCAAGCCAATAAGGCTGATGGTAGTACAGAGCTCTATGACACATGCTGTCATTATTTACATTTCTCGGGGTGTCCAGACGATGAGGAATTTGCTGCATAACTGTTAGCAAAATATAAACATTCAATATAAGTTTATAAAAGTTTGCTTTGTAGAAGAAGGTGACCTTAAATTGAAAAGAGACCAATACTTGTGCCTCGGCTCCAAGATTCTTCTGTGCATTGATTCTCAATGCCAACCTCTTAGCAATTTCTAATTTTTCTGCATTTCCAGCAGTTGGGGCAGGAACATTAGATGTTCCGCCTGATGATGCCATGTCCTTAACTCTTTTCTTTGAATTGAACATGCTTTCAATCTGTTCATCAATCTATTAAAAAAAGAAAAGTCAATGAAATATAATGTAGAGAAACATGTATCAAAAGGGAAATAAGCAGCATGCTAAAAAATGCAGGTAAAGGTGAGTCTATTCCATTTCAAATGAAGCACTATATCACTGGGAAAGAAGTTTATTATCTCCTTTTGAGTTGTGGGGAAAAGTGGAAAACCTTTATTGCAATTTTTTCATCTTAATTGAAACAGCAAATAACATGAGAATTCAAAAACAGATTCTCAGTAAGACATAAATGAAAGAGAAAATTTAGATGACATGAAAAAGCAAGTACATACATCAACTGCTGTATCCTCATCATCAGAATCTTGCAAGCCAAGTGCTGCTTTTTGTAGTTTCTTTCGCTCATTAGCCAAAGCCTCCTCCGTTTCATCAAATTTGAACCCTTTGCCAGAGAAACCACTGCTCTTTTTAATTGTCTTTCCCTCCTAGAAAGGAAGCATCATTGGTCAAACACCACTTTCTACATAGAAATACTCCTTTTTAAAAAACAGAGATCTTTTCTGCTTATCTGTAAAGACTTCAAGACATGTCGTATCAGGTATTTCACGGTGCCAGTGAACTCTGGTTCTGTCAGTCCAGCAGGCATGTAGAGGGCAAAAGCTACCCCTATTAAAAACCCTGCTAAGCATTCCATTGCACAAATACAGGTGCAGAATTCAAATTATCTTACAGATATAGCTTAAATTAAAATCAAATTGTACTTCAGACAGATGTTCATCCCCAAAACAGAGGCTGAGCTGCAAGTAAAGCAAGATATTTTGCACATGTTAATGTACACTGGATTCTATTGGACAGGGAGAAACATAAACCAACCCAGAACGTGCCCCATCACAAACAGAGATTAGTGTATGATGCTGCCACGTACTGATGAACAAGAAGAAAGATTGTGAATTGGGGGAAAGTCACTGATGATTTCTCTGGGCTGTAACCTTTGAATAACTATCTTCCCTTGGAGCCAGATTAGATCACAAATTATTATTAATAGGGCAAGTCTGAAGGAGTTCCTAGATCAAGCCTATCAACTTTTATCCATATACTACCAAAGTCTAAAAACCAAAGCACTATGTTCAGGGGGGAAATGCTCAAAAATTAACTATATCAATAAAGTCCCAGTCCACACATCTAACAGAATGAAGTGATATTTTAAAATGCTCTCGCTACGTAAAAAAAATAATAATCCTGAAAGTTATAAGAAATCAGCCCCCTAAGAGAACAATTCTGTCCCAGTTTGCTGTTCTAGGTTTTAATTTACAGGGAATACTTTATTCATTGAAAATCACCACCTGAAGTCTGCAGTGGTTGGTACAAGTCCATTCCCCATTTATTAATTTCAACTGAATCAGAACTTCTTCAGATAGAAAGAGTTAAGAGATGCAGCTGTCTTCTGTTCCCTTCCTCCAGCAACTCCATTTGAGGGCCCCCCCACCAACCTAATAGTGAGACTCAGGGAACATTTCTGAACAGCTCGCCAAACAGCATGGGAGGAGCAGGTCTGCATCAAGGAGGGAGAATCAGGTGAAATCATCCACTGGCTTTTGGTGCGTATAATTATGTAAACTGAAACCAACATCAAAAGGATGATTACTTACAGCCTTCTGTTGATCTTTGAAATCATTCCAAAGTTTCTCCAACTCTGCAGGAACTGGAGTACCTGACAACTCCAGAGCTTTAATTATATCACCTGCATATCGTGCTTGATCTTCAGTAATGAAAGTATATGCATATCCCTGTTAATGATACATAAAATTTTATGTATCTGCATGCAAATAAAAACTTCTTTGATGTCTAATTACATATTGTTCAAAAACAAATATTGAATGTTTGATATTTTTAAGAGAAATGGGTTCTAAGAAAATTGTGTATTTAACTATATGTCATCAAAATCAAATTTATAGTTTCATATGGAAACGGCATCTAGCAAAAAACCCTAGTTTATGGGAAAGTTACACTTAAGGCCATTATTCAAGTTAGCTATAGGATAACACACACAAAAATAATTTATGGTTTTGGAACAACTAAATATATGCTACATTACAACATCACCCACGATCTTAAAAACTGCAGCAATTTAATCCATAGGAATACAGTCATCAATGTCATAGGTCTGCTGCTGAGATCTCTAGAGGGAGTGAAAATATCCCACAAACCTTTGTGATGCCTGTAAGCCGCCCTGAGCCTTCGGGGTAGGGCGGGGTATAAATTTAAATATAAATAAATAAATGCTAACAAACAGTATAAGCCTTTTAATCAGACTACAGTTTTGAACATGTAAGAAAAATGCTACATACTTTGTTGCCTGCTCGTCCAGTTCTACCTGCCCTGTGTACATAATCCTCATAATGATTGGGACAACTGTAGTTGATAACAAGCACAAGGTGTTTTACATCAAGGCCTCGGGCTGCTACAGATGTGGCCACAAGAAGTTTGCAGACTCCACTCTTAAAATCATTGATTATGCTGTCTCTATCATACTGATCAATACCTAAAGAAGACAACAGACAACAACAATGTTGAGGAATAGTTCATGCTCTTATTATTCTAGTCAATCAGCTAAGAGGCCTGAAGAGTATACTACCTCCATGAAGTGACAGGCAGGGATAAGAGGCTCTCATTAAGTCTTTCAGTAATCCATCAGCATGTTCTTGCTTATCTACAAAAATGATGACAGCTCCTTTTTCCTGATAATGTCCCAGGAGTTCAAGCAGCTTCAAGAACTTGTTATCTTCCTCTATGACAATCTAAAACAGCAACACAGAACTGCTTTAACTAGTCCCCAATTAGACTGGCCATAAACATCAATAACTCACTTTGTAATGAAAATCAGCTCAATCCAAGCATTTTAGCATTCATGCTTAAGCATCCCAATCCCGTGACTTTTGGCTTAGTTTCTGAAATGAAATATCTACCATCTGATATTGAATCTGGCTGCTTATGCAATATATATGCAAGACCTCCCAACCTGCCATTACTATCCTTTTGCTGCTTTTCACTAATTTAGGAGAAAAAAAGTTTTGATTGTAGGACCACAGAAATCAAGCCGCTATCAACCAAGGAACAAGTGATCTGAAATTCTTTCTTAGACGACTTTTTAATCAGCAAATTTATACCCCACTGTTTCCCCCTCCAAGACTCAAGGCAGACACCGACGTTATAGTGTCATATATTCTATAACACAAAACAAGAACAAATCAATTCAAACTAAAATACACAAGAATGCAACACAAGAAACGCAGACATCAATTAAATGACCTAGAAAACATTTTGTCTTTCTGAATAGGGATGTGCAAAAATACCAAATAAATAATTTATCGGTATTTATTTGGTATTCGTAAAGCCAAATACAAATTCAGGAAACTTTTTGGCTACCCAAAACATTTCCCCAAATTTATTCTGAATTTATTTGGCTTTTTCAGCTTTTGGGTAGCCGAATGCCGACTTCTCTACCCCTGTGGCTTCCCTAGTCAATTTCACTCCCTGCCAGTCAGCTGTGGGAGTGAGACTGACTAGGGAAAGCCAGCCCCCTCTGTCTTCCCTTCTCCAGCTGCCCCAGGGCTGGTGGAGAAGCACAGGCAGAGAGCCCAGCCATGTTTAAATGCCTTTCCCTCTCCCAGTTCAGGAAGGGAAAGAAAGGCATTGAAACATACCCGCCCTTCTCTAGCCACCCCATGGCCGTGAGATAGCTGGAGAAGGGCAGGCAGGGACCCCAGGCTAGTTTCCATGCCTCCTTCCCTCCCTGAGCCTCTCCGCTGCTGTGAAGAGACTCAAGGAGGGAAGGGAAAGACAGAGGGGGCATGTTTAAATGCCTTTCTTTCCCTCCCCAATCGTAGGGAGGGAAAGAAAGGCATTTAAAAATGCCCAGGGTCCCTGTCTGTCCTTCTTCAGGGACCCCGCGACTGTGGAGCAACTGGAGAAGAACAGGCAGGGACCCCAGGCTTGTTTCCATGCCTGCACTTCGCTTCCCCAGCTGCCCCCCCTCCCTGCAGCAGGGAAGCAAAGGGCAGGCAGGTTTCCATGCCTGGGGCTCCTCCCTGAGCCTCTCCGCTGCTGCAGAGAAACTCAGGGAGGGAAGGGAAAGACAGAGTAGGTGTGTTTTAATGCCTTTCTTTCCCTCCCCGATTGCGAGTTGTTCATTGTTAAAGATAATGGAAATTTTCTATCAAGTACTGAGACAATGTTAATTTTAAAGTTAGTACACTTTAGGATTTCTGTAAACAGTCCAGAAGAGAAAAAATAATAATATATATCTAGGATTCTATTTCTGCAAACTATCTGCTAGCATAAAAGCAGGAGGTACAAAGGGGATAAGTTCTGCAACTTACCACTTGCTGTTCTACATCAGAACAGACAACACTCCTGCCACCAACCTGGACCTCAATTGGCTTGCTTAAAATTCGACGAGCTAAAGCCTCCATAGCTCTAGGGAAGGTAGCAGAGAACATAACAGTCTGGCGATCAGGCCTTACATTGTCTACAATGCGCATTACCTATTATAAGAATAAAGTTAAGGTTACCATCAAAATCCTCAAATTAAATTATTCACATTTTAAAATACAGTCTATGTATTCTACAAGAGAAATGCTTCAACATGCATCTGCTTTTAGGTCAGTGGTGGTCAACTGCTTTGGTAAATGTTCCAGAGTTCTGAAGCAAGAGCTAGTGCCCTCTAGTGCTCCCACTGTATAGTACATATGTAAACCCTTGCCCAGATGCCTTGGTTTCCATCTTTCGTAGTTAACTGGGGAGCAAGCACATTCTTATTTATAAATATTATATATCCTGATGATTTATTTTCCCGCAGACAGAAAAAACTCAAAGTGGCATACACAGAGTTATAGGAAAGTCTTCCGTCTATGCACTGACCATACACAGACTTCCTTAGTTTCAGGAAGACTGCTGTCTCATGTGACTTCAGGCCATGATAAAAAGTAAAGGTTCCCTTGCTCGAAAGCCAGTCGAGTCCGACTCTAGGGTTGCGGTGCTCATCTCCGTTTCAAAGCCGAAGAGCCAGCGCTGTCCGAAGACGTTTCCGTGGTCATGTGGCCGGCATGACTAAACACCAAGGCGAACGGAACGCTGTTACCTTCCCACCGAAGTGGTACCTATTTATCTACTTGCAATTTCTTGCTTTCGAACTGCTAGGTTGGCAGGAGCTGGAACTAGAAACAGGAGCTCACCCCGTCTTGTGGCACCCAGGTCTTGAACTGCTGAACTACTGACCTTCCACAGCCTGCAGTTCAGCATCTAGTAATCTATCATCAAGAACATGCTCCTTCAAGGCAATCTGAAATAGCAACAGTAGACCTTTCTCCTCCTCTTCCAATGCCTATGCCACTTGTGACATCATTTCCACCTACATTATTATAAACTATCTGCGAATCATTAGGGGTGCAGTGAAAATTAGTAGGTTTAAACCGAATGATGCAGACGAGGAAACAGGGTGAGATCAGACAACACAGTTAAATATTCCTAGACTAGTTCTGTAGAATGGAGCTATCTAAACTGCCATTATGTTACATTCTTATCAGATTTACAATACTACATCCATCATGCTATGTGGTAAGGCTACTTTACTCTGTTTCTTTTGATACACCTGGCCCCAATCAGGTTTTCTTCATCATCTCTTTTCAGGCTTGTGCTCCTTAGTATTTGCAAATCTCACCTGAGGCTCAAAGCCCATGTCAAACATTCTATCAGCTTCATCAAGGACAACATATGTCACTCTCCGAAGATTTGTCACCCGACCTGTGGAAAGGAAAGAGAAAGACAAATGGAAACAGAATAAATCTAAAGCCTATTTTTCTCAATTGCAAATATTAATAAAATGGCACATATTCTGACTAGCATCTAAATAATATCTAGTTTAGAAAAACAATTCACTAAATGCCCTCTCTCTTCCAGTAACAATTTGGCAATTATTACTTTGTCAAAGTCCTCTTTTGCATACCAGCATAGGGGAAGAAGAACCTGTAAAATTCAGAAAACAGCCCTCACCAAAACACATCATAAAACTAAGACTGAGGTGAAGCAACGAGCCACATCAGCCATTATCTGAGAGCGCCACCTAGGAAAAAACATATTAGAGATTACAGCGCATGTGTGGAAGGCAAAGTTCAAGTGCAATCTGAAGAAGCCTTAGAACATCTCCATGTAGATCATATTGTGAAATATTCATGATGGGTGAAAAAATCTAACCACACTCAAAGCAATGAGAGCTTTTTCACACAAGCAGAATTTCTCCAACTGAGCTGTGGATAATCACTAATAGTTCTAGAGAATCACTAATAAGTAGTACATATATAATTGTATAAGCAAAACTTTCCATATCTATACACATACACACAGGTTAAAAGCTAGTAAGCCAATTACAGTGCAAACCTAAGCAGTTATACTCTTTTAAAGCCCACTGAGAAGGGGCTTTAGAAGGGTATAACTCTGCTTAAGTTTGCACTCTAAAAATCAAGAACCATTCAGCCATAATGACTACTGGACTTATGCATAATAAATAATTTATCTTAGCTCACCCACAAAGATGCATACAAGGATTTTGCTTTCAGGGTAAAGTAACACAAAATGTATTTGAGACTATCCTTCAGTGATACTGTGTGAATGCAATAGTAACTCTAGACCATGGCTTGGATCCAAAGATTTGTATGTTTAAGCAGAAAGTACTTCCATGCATGCTGTTGGGGTGCCGGAGGAGATACTGATTTTTTCTTCCTACTACAGTCCCTCATGTTCTCTGAAAAGCTGTTGTGGAGATAAAAGACTTTCCGGTGTGATACTGGAATACAAATCCGCAACACTTTCTCCCCAAATACATGTAAGTACTTCCCAGTTATGTACAGATTCTTTGGATCTAAACTCATTTAATTTGGAAGTAGGAGACAGCAGCCTGAGCTTGAACATTCAGAACTGGAGAAGAATTATGAAAACCTAATACCTTAAAAACAGGGCTTAGGAATGTTTTCCAAGTGCTTCTGTTGCTGCTTCTATTGTTCTTCATGAAAAGCCAAGGAGCTTGGACAAAAAAACAAGCTCTACCCACTCCTCTGAGTCTCAGGAGAAACATTACAAAAGTTCAGCAGAACACTCTAGCCTAAGGAAGCAGGGAAGTGACTGCAACAAACTTCAAGAGGATGCTCTAATTCTGCATTGATTCCCAAAGGCACAAGTGCATATTAATTAAATAGCCTCTATTCTCACCTAAAGAATATGTAAGATACAAATTCACCCCAGCTACTGATGGATATTGAATGCAAAAGCATTTGATTGGCTTGGTTAGACCCATACCAGCAAGTTATTTTCAAGCAAGGGGAAGACATTTTTAAAAACTGGAACAGTAAAAGCTCTCTTCACATGACATTTGAAAGTGTGTAAGTACAGGATACTAATAAAACAGATTTTTCATGTTCATATATCTAAGTAATATGTCAACACCTTAATCCTTAAACATTTAACTTGCCAACATTTTCATAATTCATCTCTTAAAAGTATGTATTACTTGCAAACAGCATTGATGCACCTACCTTTGACGGCTTAGTCTCGGAACCACAGTTCTATAATTCTTGAAGAGACTTTTCTCACAGAAGTCAAATGTCAACAGTTTAGTAGATGTTTTGAAGCACATTTTTAAATAAATTGTCAAACAATCTAATAAGCATGCAATATTACAGTAAAAAGTATTTTAAAGCTGCAATATCTCAATTTAGTTTATTAGTTTGCTTCAAAAAAGACTTCGTTTTATATTGTATTGTCCTAATTTTAAATGTTGTGTTTTAATTATGTATGTTTTATTCTGTATTTATGTTACCTGGAAGCCACCCTGAGCCTGCTTTGCGAGGAGGGCGGGGTATAAATTTGATAATAAATAAATAAATAAATAAGCTTCAGGTATTGAGACAAATGTGAATTGTTCCATTACATTAATTCTAGCAAGCTGCAAGCAGGCAGCATTACTTCAAAATACATGACAGAAACATTTAACCTAATTATGCCAATTTTGAAGCTGAACTATAAAATGCATGTATTTACTCTTAAATGTTTTTCAATGGTTGATCCATTTCTGTCCTTCAAAGAATTCTTAAGATCCCTTCCAAAAGGCACTGACAAGAACCATTTCATGGCTACCTACACGATATTAGATATCACAGCTTCAACCAATGAAAAGACTTAAAACAAATCATGAGAAAAACTGAAGATTGCTTAACAAATAAGAATATCATTAATTGAAAAAGTCTGTTCTTACCATTATTAGCTGCTAACATGTCAATCATACGACCGGGTGTGCAAACAATTATTTCAGCACCTCTTTTCAGTTCAGCAATCTAGTTGAAACATAAGAAAAAGGTATTTAAATTCCTTATTTTAGCATGAAAAGTGCCAAGTTGTAAACATAAAAGGTTTGTTAAAAATCTCAGTTTGAAGGTTATATTTCCCTGCAGTATGTGGCTTGACTCGTTTGATTCACCTATAATGCTTTGCAGACACCTTACTTATTTGTCTGTAGCACACTACGATCTTGCGATTGTAGATTAATTCTTGGATGGCTCATCTTGCCTTGCAGCTTTTTACAACTTATACAACATGGACTGATCCAAATATGAAATTAGGTAAAACTGATTTATACAAATTCTGAAGTCTGCATGTGTTAAACAACAAATTTTAAAAGACAGGGATTTTGTACACACCTGTTCACTTATTCCTGTTCCTCCATATACACACACAACTCGAAGCCCAAGCGTCTTTGAGAACTTCTTACCCTCCTTTGTAATCTGTAAAGCCAGCTCTCGAGTAGGAGTCATGATGACAGCTGAACAGAACAAATATTAGGGTTATAATACAAATTATCATTTGCTTTGCATGCAGAACGTCCCAGATTCAATCTCCAGCGAAATGGATCAAATAGTAGGTTATGAGAAAGACCTCTAAGATGCAGGAGAGCTGTGGGCAGTCAGGGGTTACCCTGAGAGACCAGTGGTCTGGCTTAGTGTAAGGCAGTTTCATAAATAATGACACAATGAGGGGCAAAACAAATGCAATATAAAAATGGTGGTCAGAATGTACCTATATTTGAAGCGCTGATTTTGAACCCTAAATGCTCTGGAACCAGGACACTTAAAAGGACCGCTCTCCTTTAGGAGTCTACCTGCATAGTAGAATCTGCCTTTGAGGCCCTTTTCCATGTGACACTGGCTGGGTGGCCACAAGACATTTCAACAGTGTCACCAAAATGATAGAACTCATTCCCTACGGAAACGAGCCTGGTGATTTTGCTGATGGTATTTTGTTGTCAGGTATAAACCATTATGTTGGTTTAATCGTTGTATAAATTCCTCTCTTCTTTGCTGGTCACCTGATTTCTTATCTTAGCCTAAAGGTGGTGTTCAGAGACTTCCAAACAAACAAAATGTATTGCACTGAAGGCATTTGCTAGCATAAGAGGCAACAGCCAAACTAGTCGGTTTCCAGTTCAGACTTGACTGTAGACTTGCCAGCCCCCAGGTATGGACAGGGATCCCCTGCTTTTGCAGGCTTCAACCCACCGCCAGCCAACTGGCTGTCACAGGAAATCCCACCCCCAAAAGGACATCCCTCAGCAACGTCAGGGCAACACTCTACTTTTGGGGCAAAACTCTATGGTTTGTAGCAATTTTTATCATAGAGGTTTGCCCAAAAAGCAGTGTTGCCCTGACATCACTAACAGGATGCCACTTCCAGAAGTGATGTCATTGCATTGACAATCTCCCCGCTCACCCCCAGAACACTCCCCAAATTCCCCCACCACAGCAGATAAGGACCCGGAAACCCTACTTGACTCACTAAAAGTTAAGCTACATGCTCCAGCAACATGGTTTGCGAAAGAATGTCATAATGAAGTAATCTCTACCTATTGGACCTTCTCCTTCTTCTAATTGCCTCTGATCCATAATGTGCCTGAACATGGGCAACAGAAAAGCAATAGTCTTCCCACTTCCTGTTTTAGCTATGCCAATTAAATCACGTCCATTCATAATTGCAGGTATAGCCTGAGCCTGGATGGGGGTAGGTTTTTCATACCCATGCCTTAAAAGGAGAAAAAATAGTTTTGGGGGGGAGAGAAAAAACATAGATCTTGAAAAGTATTCATATTATGAACATAATTTTAAGTATAATTCAACAACACATTTGTCTAATTAGTTATCATGTGATACCTAATAACTAGTATCCTAGAGCTACCCTGTAATCCTTCACAAGCACGATCATTCTAAGGCAATGCCTTGTACTTTGCAGAGATCTGCAAAGTAGCTGCAAACAACAACGACCATGTCCAGAAAGAGTCATATACACGATAAGACAGACACTACACGTTATGTTGCTCACTTACTTTTTCAGGGAATTCAGTATTTTCATAGAAATGCCACACTGCACCCAAGTTTTGATTGGCTTAGGACATCCTTTACCCTTGACAGTAATTCCTTCCAATTCCAGTCTATATGCATTCACCTCTGCAAAACACAATGCAAATAAGCATAATAACTATTTTCCTACATTAGTTAATGCCTCCTTGTAACATGGGAAAAGAAGAAAGGACATCAGAAAACTTTATCAATGTCTTTTTCTTTGTCCTATGGAGGGTGACTTCCCACAATTTCAGATTCTTGCCCTTACAAATGAAACAAAAATCATGAAAATAAATGGTAAGTTACTGTTAAAATGTTAAGGCATCCAATGAGGAAAGGAAGGACCTCTAGTGTCCAGGAGGGTTCACTCTTCTGCATAATTCCTCATTCCTTCCCACAGCTAACAGCAGAACAAATAAACATACCAGTTTTTGAAAAGTCAAAAGCATAAGCACTACCCTGGGGAACGTCTACTTAAAATACTAGTTGAAATATAATACAAGATTCTGCTCAGGAAGAGAGTTGGAGCCAGGCACAATGGACAGATGCCTGGCTGTGGCCTCTTCTCCAGTGGTCACAGCCATGGCAACTGGAAGCTGGGAGGAGGGCTGGTGTCCTCGGCTGGATCTGGAACCAGACACGTGCACGGCTCAGACTCCCTCCCTTCTGCTCCAGTTTCCAACCCCTGCAAAAATTTACTACCCAAAGTCAGGGGACCCTCTGGAGCAGGGGTGTCAAACATAAGGCCTGGGGCCCGGAACTGGCCCGTCCAAGGCTCTTACCTGGCCCACAAGCAATTGGTATGTATGGAAATATAAGGTACTCCCCCCTTTTATGGTATCCCTTGGAAAAAACCTAGTCTTGCATACAACTAAATACATTTATTGGGGCTTTTGTGGGTTCCCCAGTAAATTAATGCTTTTGTTTGTATTTTGAGTAAAAAATAATACTGTTAATTGGGTTTGCCTGTGTCCTTTATAAAGTTTATAGCTCCAGTACCTGGCATTACATTGTATGGCACACATGGCCCAGCCTGACAAAGTGACATTTATGTCGGATCTGGCCCTCATAACAAATGAGTTTGACACCTCTCCTCTAGAGCACTCTCCAATGCAGCATAGGATGCATTAATCAAAAGAGGTAATGGACACAAATCTTGCTTGTACTCTCCACAAACTTTCAGCAGTCCCTTTTCACCTATAAAAAGCTGATGTTGGGAGTCAGGGGGCCTGTGTATGGAAAAAACAAAGAGCACAGGGATGCAAGGCTGCAGCAAGAGAAATTACCCTTAAATAATCTTCCTGCATCAGCACTATTGGCAAGAGAAGGGTTAACTTTTCCCACTTCCCCCTCTACACTGCAACTCCCTGTCCTGATTGGCTTTTTGTTCATGCAGATCTGGGGACATCAGCTTTTCACTGGTAGCTGCTGGTGAGGGAGAACATGGGTAAATATCTGCTTCCACAAGTACTACATGATCACACTTTGAAAGAGCTAACCAATCATATTTAATATTTGCTTTTTGAGTAATTACCTTCTTGAGTCATTTTAGCTAGTTCTGGAACTTCAACATAGAAGTTTTTCCTGTAGGGCTCATATTCAATCTTCCCATGATCAACTGGTTCCAGCAGTTTCCTATGTTTGGTCTGATAGCCTGTTAATGCAGTCTGAAGGTCAACTTCCTCCTCTTCAGAGGAATACTGTTGAGTAGTAAAATCACAAGCTAAACAGACATTCAGAAAAGAATCTGCAGTTTGTTTTTAATCATTTCATCACTTTTATCACTTTACTTAATTCCTTCTTGCTCTGAAGATCTCTCGAAGTATACAGATTTCCTGACTCTACCATTCACTTTGTCCCTTCAGTTACACATGTTTTCCGGAGATCTTTCTAACAAGGATATAATTAGTGTATCTGTTCATACAGAATACACTATGGCAGCCTAAGAATCTCAGCTTTTATTCCAATATAGGAAGATCGAGAAATATTTTCAGTGGTTAGGCAGAAGGGCTTTCATTTCCTATGCACTGCCTCCACCTTCCACAGCTGCGGTTCTCTGCAGTCCTCACTGTGTTGGCAACCTACCGTAATAGCCATCACACTTCTTTCCTCCCTTGGTTACAAACTATTTTACAATACTAATTTTAAACAAAACATAGTATACAAATATACACATATGAAGCATACTTAAATTGCAAGATTCCAAGAATACAGACAGCCTATTGTAGTCTGGCCCATGGAACTAAATGAAATTCTACTATAGTTTTAAAAAACGATCTAAAATATCTCCTTGTTTCACCAAAGGAAGACCCACTTCAATCCAAGTCATTTTAATTACCTCCATTGCATCTTGGTCGTTCACCATGAGCTCGCCTTTTTTCTTTTCTGTCTCTGGAGACGCTTTTTTTGTTTTAACCACAGTTACTACTTTAGTAACGGTTGGCCCAGTTTTCTAAAAACCAGAAGGTCACAATTGTAAAAAAGTTAACAGAACTCAAAAGCATCTTACACAAAACTAACAATATTAACCATTTTTCTAAACTATAGATACATTTGTTTTTGTTTTTTTAAAACACTTTTATTCCTTTTCTAAACTACACACACACCTATAGGGTTTGGGAACAAACTAAAACTACGAGTAGCAAGAGATCGTTAATACAATTGTTTAAGTAAGGATAATTCCCTATTGTCAAAGTAGTAATACATGAGAGTTAATACAATAGTTATATAAAAGATTGAGCGAGTGTTCACAAACAAATTTGGTTAGAGTGTATGCTTCTTAGTTCAGGATTATTAGTTCCTGATAATTATCAGACCGTTAGAGTTTCATTATTTTACTTATTTCCTTCCTCTACGTTTCTTTTCAAAGTCCTTTTTATTTTTAGGGGGCTTAGGAGCCGTAGCCCCTAGTTCTGCTTCAAAATCTAAGGATTCAGCCGACGAAGAGTTGGTAGAACTTTCCTCAGTTTTATCTTCTTTTTCTGCATCCTTTTGTTTTGTTTGCACATCTTCAAACTGAATTCTGAAAAGGGCCTATTTTAGAATAGACTTTAATACTAAGCATTCTATATTCAGCAAATCCTTTTCTATCCTTGCTTCATGTACTAAAATGGTACAGCATAAAATCTACAACTCAGAAAATTCTCAACAAAAGAAACGTACTTTTTCACTTCCACCTCCACCTTTTACACTCCTCATATTAAATTTCTTGACCTCCTCTTTGACTTCTTCCATGTATGCATCTAATGGATCCAGTTCTTCATCTTCAATCTCATTACCTTCCTTCTCCCCTTCTGCAGTTTCCTCATCATCATCTAATACAAAGAGAGGGGTTTTTAATATTATTTCATACATAGCCAGCAATTTATTCAATGCTATTTAAAACTATTCTGGAAATATTTTCATAGATATAACTGAAACATTTTGCATGCCAAACTTAGGCCCCTGCCACATGGCAGGGAAAACACTGGCCAAAGTGTGGCTTTTAAAAGCCGCACCGAAAAAGAGACGCCGCAGCGGGATCCCATGATCCCCTGAGCCACGGCGCCGTTACTCCCCGGCACGATCAGATGCCGGGGAAGAAGAGACGATTGCGCAGTACGGCCAGGGGAAAGACGCGCCGGCGATCCCACGGCGATCCCACGGCTGGCAGTGATGTGGCCTTTCGGAAAGAACCACCTAGGTAGGTGGTTCTTTTTTGCTGCAGGGTTTGGCCGGGAGGGGCGGATTGAGAACGGGCTGGGAACGGGCGCAACACGATTCCCAGATGTTGCTGTGGGATCGCGCCCGTTTGCTGCGGCCCCGATCCGTCCCTCTCCCGGTCCAAAACGTCTCGTGTGAACAGGGCCTTAGAGAAGCAAAAGGGGACCTCCTGTGTAAACAAGAGACCCTGATACTCCTGCAAGATCTGATTAACTGAATTTAGAAATTCTCTTATAAATATTGTTGTACATTTATACACATAAGCATCTGCTAAAATAATTACCCAAAATGTGAAACTTACTGAACGTGTTGCCATTCCCACTTTTATTACAAAGCACACTACCCGAGTAAGCCACCAGGACAGTCTACTAAACCATGAGAAGCCCCCCCACTTTCCAGAATTAATCAGCTGTCCTGTGTATGCTACTTTCTACGAAGTCAAACAAGGTCTCCTGCTCAGTTCACTATTTTTGCACTACTCTGAATTTGCATTTGCACAGGACAAGCTTTTTCAAACATATTATAAGTCCTCCAGAACCATCCTCTTTGAATTTGTCACATTCCATATTGCAGCTGCATATTACAAGAAGAGACTTTTGAAATATATCCAAGAATTCCCCTGACCAAAATTCATCCTGATCCTCACATTTCACCAAAACTCAGTTATGATTGGGCAGGCCTTTAGACCACGTTCAACAGCTATATAAAGCTTATTCTTCCTCAAATAAGTTACATAAAAATACCATCATCATCTTCTAAGCTCCATTTCTTTCCTTGCTTCATTTCTTCAATTTCTTTTTTCAGTTCTCCTATATTTTCCATTGCTTTCTTACGTTGTTCTTCTCTCCATTTCTCCACTCTCTCTTTTCGTTTTCTCATTTCCTCTTCCAGTTTGTTCTGATCAAAATTCTTTAAGAAAAAAAAACAATAGAAGAAAAAGCTACTTATCATTGACAAGTCAGTTTAAATAAAATGCCAACCCCAGTGAAATCAGTAAGAGGAAATATGCAAAACCCACACATGGCAAAAACATGGCAACCAGAATATGGTAACCAGCTACTTTCAATGCAATTTCAATGGCGTACTGAACTCTTGACAACCTGAGAGGTGAAGAACAGAATGGCCCACAAGGTATTGCAAGAAACTGATGACACTTAACAGCAGCAAATCATCAGAGATGGAAACTCTTGTGTATGTATGCCAGTCAGGGTTATGTGAGCTGTTCTCTAGGAGCAACTATATTAAAAGCTCTGGATGCTTGTTTTTTGCTTGAGATTTGCTGATAATATGCCAATCAAAGGAATGTGTACTAAGTACTACCTGTACAGAAAGTGGAAGACAGGAAGAAACAAATTACAACCCCACAGCTGGACAACAGTATTTCCAAAAGAAGTGGCCACAGCATCAGACTGCAGTCACACCCCATCTGCAGTTTATCTCCTACTTGTTATGAAGTCCTGTGTTAAGTAATTGTGTTTAATATAATTCTTTTATCAGGAAAAACACAGAACAATGTTTGTGCTATGTCCAGTATGGAAACTAACAAGAGTCTTCCCAGATTTTAAAGTTGGAAAAGCAGAATGCTAATTAGAACAGTTTGCTTTGTAACTGTCACTGTACATACGCTAACATCTTTATCCTTTTCTTCTTCTTTGTCTTCTTTCTCCTTTTTCTTCTCCTTGATAACTTCCACTCCTTCTACCTTTTCTTTAGATCGTGATCTGAAAAGCCAATTTTAAGAACTGTAGTTAACTGTCAGGGCACTTCAGCTTCACCTGAGAAGCTGTATGTGCAAAGAACAGAAACAGTGACTTTACACAATGACTTATCTGCCTGAAATAACTCATCACATGCAAACCACACCTATTTCAAAGGTTTTAGATACACTTCACCCTGAAGAGGATGTTGCATGTATACTTGCAACCCAATTCTATATGTTCAAATTCTATGAATTCAGTGGGACTCACTCTTAAGTATACACAGCATTGCAGCCTTAAATTAGGATATAAATGTCAGTCTGTGCACTGCAGGTTTCCAGGCATTCTTTCCTACTACAGCCTCTTGGTATCACCTCAAATGGCATTCCAAGGGACAGGAGCAGGAAGGGAAAGTGAGCTGCAAAGCCTCCTCTGATTCTAGCCTTAATCTCTTATCAAGTGCATCAGTTTTAGAGACATACAACCATTGGGAGTATATGCTTATTCCTAAACTTTTTTGCCAGTTGCAAATTTCCTTTCCAGAATACTTAAGGGTCAATACTCTAAGGGTTCTAATGTTTATTTTACACCTCCTTGAAGGCAGCAACATGTGCAAAGCAACTAAAAAAATGAATGCTAGTTTCACTAAGTGATTTAGCACTTGCCTTGGAAGTGTTAGAGTCCTCTAAGGAATCAGAACTTGGCTGATTTTTTTTTAAGAAAAACTCTTTTCCTCAGAATCTGACACATACGGCTTCAATATGAAAACCATTTATCATGTTTATTATGGATTTTTATTATTCCCACCTCTTCTACCACAAAAAGGACAAATCCAATCGAAACATGTGCTAACCCAAGGCAATAAATGTAGAAATCATTTTTGGTTGGTAAAATCTTATTAAGTTCTCTTTAGAGCCCACTGAACTATTTTAACAAAAACCATATGTTTATCTTGAGACAGAATTTGTGTCACTGAAGTTTTAAAACGTGCTTTTTGTTACTTCGAACAAAGCTGATGCAGATTTCAGATATGGTTTATATATTTAAAATGAATAACCTAACTGAATGCTTGCTAATATTTCTCATTCCACACACATTTTACTTCGAAAAAAGCTGATGCAGATTTCAGATAAGGTTTATATATTTTAAATGAATAACCTAACTGAATGCTTGCTTGCTAATATTTCTCATTCCACACACCTGATTTTAATTTCTAGAACTCTCACCCACAGAACAAAGAGGACTAATTCAGCTTTTCCCAGCCTGGCCTCATAAAGAGATGCCCCAATGGAGTAAAGGGAGCAGGTTCTAAAGAAGTCTGCAACTTTAAATTTTAAGGTGGCCTGAAAATCACCAGTGTAATAAACTCAGGGCCTGGTGTTAGGCTGGATGCTGTGACTCTACGTTGCTAGTGGCAGAACCTTCCTCTAGCACAAGGAGCCTTGCTCCAGGGGAAATCTCTTTCTTTGCATGAGTCCTGCAGTTATAGCCAGCTCCCTCCATTCTTCCTAATAGGGGCTAGTGTTGTGCCTTGATACTATAACACCTATCTTTTTATGCTAGGGGGTCTATCAGGTGTTAATCATATATTGGGGGTTTTGGATTGTGGGCAGAGGAATTTCCCCAAAGAAAAAGAGTAGGATTTGTGTCCACCCTAGGGGTTAGTCACTGGGTTGGATCCTATAAATTTGTGTTGCTAGTGATGGAATCTTTCTCTTGTAGTAGAGGCATGTTTGTGTTGGTATCGGAGCCACTGGCACCAATACTCTGTACTAGCGGCCATCACAACCCAAAAATCAGGAAACTCCAAACTTTCTGCCTGCTGGCACCTTTGGAATTTTGAGAGGGGGTGGTGGAATCAACCCAAAATGACTGCCACAGGAGGCAAAGCCATTGTTCTTGCTTTGCAAAAGAATTACGGAAAAACGTTAACATGATATGAAGGAAAGCCTGGAGGAGGGAAGGACTGAGAAACTAAGGGAACACAGAAGCGTACCTGTGCACCTGATCGTATAGCCGTGGCTGCTACTGCAGTGGAAAACCTTTCCGTGTGAACGAGGGCGGCCAACAAACCCTACCTTAGCATGGCCCCACCCACTTTCCATGAAGCTTGGCAAGGACCAGGGAATGGAACTGCGGGCACCATGGTGCCCACAGGTGTCACATTGAGGAGCCCTGCTGTAGATTATCCCCTCCTACCCCTTTGATGTATCTTGTGCACTCTCTCCCCTTCTGCAATTAGTTAGCTGACTTAACAGAGATGTGTGGAAAAGGGTTTAGGGTTAGAGGGGAAACACAGAAATTAAGCTTCTGGCGTAAGTAAATGGATAGATATGTTAGTGCAAACACTATGAGCTTAAAATTAAAGGGGGGAAAGCATCCACAAAAGTAGAGGGGGAGCAGGACAAAAACATGAATGATGGCAATTACAAAACATTTCTCAAACTGATTATGAACAAGCCTATCGGCAGAACTAAATTCTACACTAATTGGACTAAAACATAGGATTATGTATGAAGGGCATACATTATATTTTCTGATACAAGCATACAAGGAAGAGGCAATGCAAACATTTCCTCAGTGCTCAAAGACTGTTTAACTGCTCCTTCCTATGCTATGGTTGGGGTTATTTCACATCATTCCCTGCCTTATTCACCACTCTGCTTCTTAGCCTCTCCATCTGCACAAATCCCTCCAATAACAAGTTCTCTGAAACTTGTCCCATGCTGTTCCTTATCTCAAACCAAAATCTTTCTCAATAACCCCAAGACGGCTAGCGGATGCAAAGAAAAGGGTGAAACAGCAGATGCTCTTACACACTGAGAACACTTTCTAATGCTGGACTCTCTTTGTCTGGAAGTACATCTAATTTATGGTCATTTACAATTAATTTAAAATTATCCATCAAAATGAAGCCGTCACTTTCTACTTTGTCCTGGCCACATCTATATCTATTTTATTGGTACAACTGGATACAGTGCTACACAGTAAAAAGTTACCTGTTTTCTACTTTCTTGTTCTTGCCAGGGCTAGAAGATCGGGATCGTCTCCCTCTGCTTCGACTTCTGGATCGTCTCCTCTCTCTACTCCGTGATCGTCTCCTCTCTCTGCTCCGTTCCCTCTCTCTACTTCTTGAACGCCTGCAAAAAAGTAGAAAAGGTCTTTAAGCAGTACTATATAGGAAATACTGGTATGAAAAAGTGTTACTAATCATAGAGACAGTAGAAATGTGTATGTCAGTAACCAACTTCTCCTTTTTGAAGAATGTAACACCAGTTTCTGGATACCGGATTGCTACAAGTTGTGAGAACAATATCTTTACTAATTGTCTGGAAGGGGCCATGTCTCAGTGGCAGAGCATCTGCTTGGGATGCAAAAGATCCCAGGTTCAATCTCCAGCATTTCCAGCTTTAAAAAGGAAGAAAAAACAAACAGGTGGTAGATGATATGAAAGACCTCTACATGAGCCACTGGAGAACCACAGCCAGTGTGAATAAACAATACTGACCTTGACAAACCAATTATCTGATTCAGTATAAAGCAACTTCATGTGTCTAAATGAGCATACTGAACATCACTCAAACATCTAAGCTAATTACTACAACTTATCAACAGCTAAAAGGGGTTACACCAACTCAAAAAACCTCCTATCCTTCAGCAAGGGTATTTCTGTCACCAGAAAACACAAAGTATTTTCTTTTCATTATATTTGTTTATTTAAAATATTTCTATCCCACCTTATTTCCTTGGACTCAAGGCAGCTAACTGGACAACATTATAAGTTCACAAAACATAAGAGTCCGTAACAAAAAACAAAACACCAGACTAATACAATCAGATCTGCAGATACAGTTCACACTCCACCAAATGCCCTCCGAAAAAGAACTGTCTTGCTAATAGAGCTGTCCATACTCATTTTGGTAGACCATTCCAGAGGGCTGGACCTACTACAGAGAAAGCTGCTGTACGGACAATGCTAAGAGAGAGAACTATAAACAGAAATCTGTCTTAGAAATGCAGCTGGTGGGGGGGAATATACCAGTAGATGAGAGCTTTTAAAGGTAATAACCAGCACTTTGAGTTGGGTGTGGAAGCAAATGTACCTAGTGCAGCTGACACAGCACAGAAGTAGTATGTTCCAAGTGGCTAACCCCGGACAGGAATCTTGCTGCCACGTTTTGTACTCATTGAAGCTCCCGAGATAATCTTCAAAGGCAGCTCATACAGAGATTATTACAGTGGTCCAACCAGGAGTTTACAGTAGCAAGTTTCAGTCTGTAGAGTCTAAATATGGTGCTATCTAATAAGCAAACATGTAACTGAAAGAAGGTGCTCCTAGCAACAGCGCTGACCTATTTATAAATCAAAAGGCCAGGATCAAGAACATTCCCAAGTTCTACCATGAGAGAAACAACTGTTGCCAGGACCAGTATGCCTCCATTTTGTTGGCATCACTCCTTACCATTTTGGCTACCACCTGATTAGACAGCCATTGCCAGATCGGAAACAATCAGCCAAATTTTATTGACTCTGTAGGTCAAACAGAGGTGGACTGGTAAAAAGTTCCATCGAGGATGGAACTAAGGCATGCATGGTCTGGGTCCAGTTCACTGGGACCCAAACAGAGGTGGACTGGTAAAAAGTACAAACCTAGGACTAGCCACTAAACACAACAGAATCTGCGCCCCCAAGACAATGGCTGACTCATCGAGGATGGAACTAAGGTATGCATGGTCTGGGTCCAGTTCACTGGGACAAGGGAGTTTACATGTGTTGCCCTGGTCACAGTTGGTATCAGCTAAACGGCATCTACGTCTAGTAGATCAACACCAGCCAAACACTCTGCCTTTCCAACCTAGCATCACCTCTCTTGTCTGGATTAAATTTTAGTTTGTTAATCCTCAGCCAACTGACCATAGCCCCAAGAAACTAGTCCAGGACCTTCACAGCTGCTTCTGAGTTTTAGATGAAATGCATAGCTAAGTGCCATCTACACAGTGATGACAAACACTCAAAAGCTCCTGATGAGCTTGACTAAAGGCTTAACATAAAGGTTAAAGAGATCTAGGGATAAAATGGAGTGGTTGAGCACCTCATAAGAACATAAGAGACGCCAATGTTGGATCAGCCAAAGGCCCATTCAGCCCAACACTCTGTATCACACAGTGGCCAGAAATACCAGTGCCATCAGGAGGTCCACCAGTGGGGCCAGGACATTAGAAGCCCTCCCACTGTTGACCCCCCCCCAAGCACCAAGAAGACAGAGCATCACCT
>NW_015161969.1:294887-350164 GCF_001447785.1 Gekko japonicus
AAACGCCGACACCCACAGCGTGTGAGCGGGCGTCCACCGGAGGGATCCACAAAATGGAGGGTAAGTGTGAACGCACCCTCTGGGTGAAGAAGTACTTCCTCTTATCCCTTCTAACCCGACCGCTCAGCAATTTCATGGAGTGCCCACGAGTTCTTGTATTGTGAGAAATGGGAAAAAGTACCTCTTTCTCTACCTGCTCTTTCCCATGCATAATCTTATAAACCTCAATCATGTCACCCCTCAGTCGTCGTTTCTCCCACATCAGGTCAGAGATCCCCAACCTTTTTGAGCCTGTGGGCACCTTTGGAATTCTGAAACAGAATGGGCATGCAAAATGGCTGCCATTGGAGGTGGAGCCAGCCACAAAATGGCTGCTGCAGCTCATTCTCAGGCACACAGTGAAGATCCTTGTGCTGTGGTGGCAGCTCCAGCCAAACCAACATTTTAAAAAATCTGCACAGTGAACTGAATCTCCAATGACCAATCAGAAGCCTTACTGAACAAAGCCCCATCCGGCCCCACCCACTTTCTAAAAACACCAGGCAGACATCATGGCACACATAGGCACCACGTTGGGGACTCCTGCATCAGGTTTTAAAACTGATTTAACAACATGCAAAAACTTCCTTTACACACTCAATAAAAGTTTGAAGCTTACCTCACACGCTTCCTGTCACGTGACCGAGATCTCCTCTTGTCTCTGCTGCGTGATCGCTCGCGTCTGCGATCTCTGTCCCTACTTCTAGAACGTCTATCATCTCCACGTTTTGCTCTTTTGTCAGATGGAGAACGACTCCTAGAACGGCTACCAGAGCGCCCTCGTGATGAGGAGCGCTTCCGATAATGTCTGTGGCAGTGTATTAACAAGACAGTTAAGATACCCAGCGTTATTAAAGAATATAATAAACACTTAAAATAATGTGACATTCTAGTTTTCAAGTATAACCAATTGTAGAATTAGCTCTTGATAATCTTCAGTGGTGTCACTGACTCTTTAGCCTTAAGGTATAATTTATGATTTGGTTAGAGGGGCTGATGTGACATCTCTTTGGTCCTTTGCAGCCCCCTATTATGTTCAGATTTGAAAAATCTGGTATTCATATAAAGCATGGCTCAAGGCAAAGAGGCACAACAATAAGAGAAGAGCATCTAAGGCACTAATGGCATAATGAGAAAAGGGCAAAACAAATAGCACATTAATATCCATTGAAGTACTTCCAGACTATGTAAGCATTTCCAGTAATGTACACTATGCACATTAAATTCTGCGGGCATCACATCCATAGCTTGCTGATTAGGACAGGAGATAACAAACCCAACACCTGGCAGCTTCCTCAGGCCAACTAGTCTGCCCCCACTGCAGCCTTCAATGCATTCTGTGTTCACCCAAAATGAAGGGATGGGATAGCCTCACATGTGCACACTTCAATATGGAGAGAGGGAGGGTGTGGAGAATGTACAAGAGGAAAAAGAGAAAAGTTATGCTGAAACTGTAATGCGTTTTTCATCAAGGAGCTTATTTTACCCTGCCATACATAGAGTACAATGAACACTCCAGGTTAAAATATGAGCCCACAAAGTCAAAATAAGGAGCCTCCAAGAATCTAAAATGAAGCTGAAATTGCTAACCACAGCAAAGACAGAAAAACTTAGGTGAAGGGAGTAAAGGTGCTATTTGAAAATTCATCCTAATTAATTTACTGAAACCTTTTATGGAGCTGATAATATGGCGAAACTAAGGGTTTTGTGGTGTCACAGAAAACTGTCAGCTCTGATGCCAGCAGTTCTTCACCACAGACACACTCAACTTGAACAGGAAGGCAACATCAGGGCAAGGGAGAGCCGCATCTAAGAGCTAGCTGGATGTGTGACTGAACCTCATACAGCTATACTAGAAGAGGAAGGAGCTAATGCAGTCATTAACAATACATTTGTGTTTAGAAATGGTGAGATCAAAAACTATTACTTTAAATAGATTAACTCACTGTTTTTGTTTGGACACCTGTTGCTTTGTTGATCTAAGGAAATGAGAGAAATTAGGGTAAGCAAAGTGGTACCTTCTACTGGACCAAATTCTGATGATTTTGCATGAAACCCTTCATTCTGTCTGACACAAAAGGGTGATAATCCAGGCATGCAATACTGGGCTTTCCTCCATTTTTTTCTTGAAACCACACATCTATGTACAAGCTATTACAATCAATGCCCAAACTATGCACCATGCCAGACAAGAGATATGTGCTTTAAGTAGTACGAAACTGGCTTTCAACCATAAGGAATCCATTTGCCTTGAGGCCAGGCTTCACCTGTAACAAGACAGCCAGCTGTCTCAGCTGATCTAACAGTATTTATTTATTATTATTTATTATTTGGATTTATATACCGCTCTTCTCTGAATTCAGAGCTCAGGGTGGTTTCATCACCTGATGTGCAAATCTCATGGATACTAGAGGAGATAGAGTTTCAACTGCTGAGAGTTTCTTGTAACCAAGAATGAAATGCTCAGGCACAAAATACACATATCACACATTAAACAGAAATGACACAAGTGTAAGCCCTTTAGCCCTGTTCTACTTTAAAATACATGCAAGTAGAGACCCTCTCGCTGCATTTTAAGGTGAAATCAGATATGTCCCATTTATTCTTGATAACCACAATGTGTGTATTTCTGACCTTAGCTATTCATATGCCTGTGTGCACACATACATCAATTCAATATTAAATACCACAAGCTAAATTAATGGTTCCAGATTCTCTAGACAAATGATGACCTTATCAGTGCCTGAATCTATTATAGTAAGATTTTGTTGTGAGAAAGGTTAAAAAGTGGCCTAATGAAGTTTATAACTTTATTTCCCTCATACTACAAGCAACAGGTTGTATGTGGGGCTGTCTATGAAAAATGTGTCAATGCTTCCAGTACCACAAAAACACAGCTGCTTGCTTCTTAACATGGCTGGTCTAGTATGAGCATACTACAATTATACTTCAAAGCCTGTATTGCTGATACATTTCTAGGCACAATTCAACCCATTTATTTAAAAACTGTCTCCTTCCTGTTTCTGTCCTACATCCCCTACACTCTACTCTGACTTTTCTAGATACTTTTCTAGAAGTACCATGTATGTAACAGTGATAGCTCCCTGCTCTTGGAATCCCATTTGAGCCTATATCCTAGACGTTATGCAAAAACTCTTCTTATATTATCTTCAGTAGCCCACAGTAATGGGAAGGTAGATATTGACACTTCACAATTTCACTTCGTTTAAATATTCCTTTACTGTTTGTGCACCATCTCGAACCACCAAACTGAGAACCTGAGCCTAAATTTTATTTTTAAAACGCCATTTAAAAATAAATTACAACAGACGCGCTATTTAAATACACAAGATTGAAAACCCACCACGTACATTAGTATTTTCTTAGTTACTATTACCCACCCGCAGGCCTGGAGAAAAAACAGATTCGAAAATCGAGATTCAAAGACGTTCACAATAGGGAAATTAGAAAGAATATTTCAAACGCTTCGTACAACCAGAAAGCACAAGGGACCCGAAGAGCCAGGAGCCGCTGAGTGAAAAGAGCCCGCCCCGCATTATAATGAGGCGGGAGAACCGACAGGAGAGCCGGGGGCCCCCCGCCCATCTTCTGGTTCCGGACGGACACGGACCCTCCTTCGGCTACCTCAGCCCCGACCCGTTTCCCCACACAGCCCAGGCCCGCTCCCCGTGAGAGGCCTATTCCGGGGCCGGCTTTGTCACCCTGCTCCGCTCACTTCCCCAAGGAAAGGAACAGCCAACCGAGACTCGAGGAGCACAACAGCCTCCTCCGAAGCGACCTCTGCTTACCTGGACTCTCGACCCATGACGGCCCTGCCCGGAGAAACAGAACTGCCGCCTTCTCGTCCTGGTGCGACGCCTCACGGGCGAAGCGGCAACATTCCCAGAAAGCAAACGAAACGGAAATGAATCAACGAAACAGGAGGCGGAAGGAGAGGCCGCCCCTCCTCCTCCTCCGTAGACAAGCACACAGCGGCCTCTGGCGCTCGGAGGAGCCAAGTGCAGATGTTATCAGGAAGATTCACCGTCTATTGCCGCAAAACGGATAGGGGTGCCAGCTTGGTGTTGGGGAAATACCTGGAGATTTTGGGGGTGGAGCCTGGGGAGGGTGGGGCTTGGGGGGAGGGACCTCAGTGGGGTACAATGTCATAGAGTCCACCCTCCAAAGTAGCCATTTTCTCCAGGGGGACTCTTTTTGGTCACCTGGAGATCAGCTGTAATAGCGGGAGATCTCCAGGAGCCACCTGGAGGTTGGCATCCCCAACAATGGCAGACTTGTTGCTCTTTAAGGACCAGCCCATTTTTTACTTTAAGCTTTCACGGACTAGAGCCCACCTCTTTAGGTAGAGTGGGTCTGATGTAGGTATATACAACAGGAACCTTAGCGGGGTATGGTGCTTAGGAGCCATTTTCTCCAGGGGCATTAACCTTATTTCAAAAGGTTTCATTACACTTGAGTGCCAAGACTGCACGCTCCAATGGTAACAATGGTACATGTAGACTTGGAAATTTCTTCCAGAGGAGCCGATAGCTGTATTCTGGAGATCAGTTGTTATTCCAGGAGAACTCCAGGGTCACCAGCTCCAGGTTGGAAAATACATGGGGAGCTTGAGGAGAGCGGGGTTTAGGACATAATGCCATAGAATCCAACATCCAAAGCAGCCATTTTCTCCAGGTGAAATGATCTCTGTCATCTGGAGATCAGTTGTAATAACAGAAGATCTCCAGCCACCCACCTGGAGGTTGGCAACGATACTCAAGGCCTTGGCCAGTGTAATGCAATTCAGGACCTACAGATGAATGTAGGTGAGCACCCCTTCCTATACCTTTCATTGGGTTACCAAATCTGGTTCAGGTTACTCCTGGAGATTTGGGGAAGCAGTTGGGGAAAGGAAGGGAGGATGTGATGCTATGGAGTTGTCTCTCCAAGGCTGCTATTTCCTTTAAGAAAACTGATGTCTGGACATCAGCTACCGCTAATTATGAGAGAACTCCATGCCCCACTTGGAGGCCCCTGGGAGAAATTATCAGCTTGTTCCTTTCTTTGGGGACATTCCCAGCGAAATCGAAGGAGGTGGTGGTATGTCCCCTTTAAAAAAAAAAAATCACTGGACCCCACAGTCCTAGCCAACTACCACCCAGTCTCAAATTTCCCGTTTATGGGCAAGGTAATTGAGAGGGTGGTGGCTGAGCAGTTTCAGGCCTTCTTGGATGATGCATCCATCCTGGACCCATTCCAGTCCGGTTTCCACCTTAGCCATGGGACGGAGACAGTGTTGGTCGCCTTCACGAATGACCTCTGGAGACACCTGGATTGGAGTGGGTCAGTGCTGCTGTTGTATTTGGACTTAACAGCAGTGTTCAGCACGGTCTATTACAATCTTATGACCCACCGCCTCGTCAACATAGGAGTAGGGGGACTGCCTTACAATGGTTTTCCTCCGTTCTTCATGGTCGGAGACGGAGGGTGGCGCTTGGCGAGAGGGTCTCCTTGTGATACCCATTGGAATGTGGCACGCCACAGGAGGCGATCCTCTTGCCAATGTTGTTTAACATCTACGGGGGTTTGGGCTGGGTCGCCACCAGCATGCTGATGACACCCAGCTCTATCTGTTGTTGGGCAGCCACCCAGACTCCTCCCCAGAGAGTTTAGACAGGGCTTTGGAGGCCGTGGCTGGGTGACTACAGCAGAGTCAGTTGAAACTAAATCCAACGAAGATGGGGGACCTGTAACTGAGCCAGCGGGGGGGGGGGGTGTAGATTCAAGAATCAGGCTCCCTGCCCCAGACAGGGCACTGCTGGTGCCAGCCCAGGTGAGGAGCCTAGGGGTGACTCTGGATGCCTCACTTTCTATGGAGGCCCAGATCACCACAGTTGCCAGGTCAACCTTTTATCTATGTCAGATCAGGCAACTGGTTCCCTATTTCTCTACCCAGGGCTTGGCTACAGTGACCCCTGCAACAGTCACTTCCAGGCTTGATTACTGTAACTCGCTTTATGCGGGCTTACCCCTGAAACTGATCCGGAAACTCCAGCTAGTGCAAAATGCGGCAGTGCGCCTGCTGACTGTGAAGTCTGTGTGGGCGTGCATTCAGCCAGCGCTGCGCCAATTGCACTGGCTACCAAATACCGATTGAGTACCAGATCCGTTTCATGGTGTTGGTATTGACCTTTAAAGCCCTATGCATCCTGGACCAACACATCTAAAGGACTGCCTCTCCCCATATGTGCCCCAAAGAGCCTTGCGCTTGGAAGCCCATCATTTACTGGTTGCACCTGGCCCAAAGGACGTCTGCTTAGCCTTGACCAGGGCCAGGACTTTTTCTGCCCTGGCCCTAGCCCAGTGAAACATGCTGCCATCTGAGATCAGGGCCCTGAGAGACCTATGACAGTTTCTCTTACGAATGTATTGTACTACCTGCCTTTTTAATTGTTTTAATTATTTGTTATAATTGTTTTTAATGGTTTTGTAACTTTACTGTTGTGACCTGCCCTGAGCCTGCTTGTGGGAAGGGCGGGATATAAATCAAAATAAATGAATAAAAATAATCCTAGCTTTCATCCCACACTTAATTGTAAGAAAACTATAAAATACGATATTCATACCTAGCCCTTTTGTTTTCAGAGCAGCACCAGAGATAGCTCCTGTGGAGGGGAAAGAACAGGCACAAACATGATCCATTGTGCAGCCCTCGGACCCTCTGCCTATAGCAGGGGTGGCCAAACTGTGGCTCGGGAGCCACATGAGGCTCTTTCATACATATTGTGCGGCTCCCTGCAGGTCAGCTGGGGAAGCGAAGGGGAGGCCTGCTTTTCCTTTCTTCCACCTACCTCCCCCCATCTATTTGCTTTATTTGTTTCTCTTTCTCTCCACCTCTCTCTTCCCTTTCTCTCTCTCTCTTAGACAAATATTATTAGCAAACAATTAAATATCATTGGACAAATAAATATCATCAATATCTGGTTTTACCCCTTTTGTTTTTATTTTTGGCAGTCTTGTTTAATGTCAAAATAAAAAATGTGTGTGTTATCTGTCCATGTCTTGTGGCTCTCAAACATCTGACGTTTATTCCATGTGGCTCTTACGCTGAGCAAGTTTGACCACCCTGGCCTGTTTCCTGTTGTGGAAGAAGTTTATGTGACTAAAATTGGCCATGAAGACTATGAAGTTGCTCCCATTTGACGAAACACAAGTGAGGCAGATGCATAGTATGTGGTAACTTCATCAATTTGCAAACTCCACCAACATAACTGCCTATTTTTGGTCTGATGCATGTAAATCTGCAACACAGCCATTGGTTAATGTTCAATTTATTTAGCACTCCAAGCAAATACAAGGTTTGGCTCCTACAATGCAGAGACTCCCAAGCAGAAACCTGGCTGATGCAGATCTTATTCTTGGTTTCAGGCTCTAGACATTGCACCTCTTGCTGATGTGGGAAATCTGATGGTATTGACTATTTGCAGCCGGGCCTGTGAACAAGATAGCACTTACCATCTCCAACTCCAAACTGCAGGTTTCTTCCCTCTGCAGCTAACTGAACGAAGTAACTCACCCTTTTAACAGCATCCCAAAAGAGTTATTTTCCACAACTCTCCCTCTAAAAAGAAAAATAACATTACTAGCTCTGTAAAGGGACAGATAAATAGATGTCCATTGTTCAATCTCAAGGCATTGTATTCAGGCTTCACCATCTTCCTGCATACCATCTCAGTTACTCTTCTCATCTGGGATACACTGTTGTCATAGAAGTCTACACCAAGGAAGCATTTCTGTTTCACTGATATCTTATACTTGTTCCTTGTCACTATTGTAAGCCACCTAGTTTGAGCAGTTATTAAACAGAAAGGCAAGTTTTCAAAACAAACCCAGAATAACTGATCTCAAAATGGCTGCTGCCTCTCGGTTTCAATATTTTGACACCATTTGCCAAAACGACTTCATTACAAGTACTTTCATTACATGTAATATACAGTGTTTGTAATCAGCAACTCTAGAAGGTGCTAATACACTTGGTCCAATGAAACCCTGACATGAATTTTTTCCACATGCACTCAAGGCCTCAACTGGCCATTCTCAGTGCACAAAATAATGTTTATTATGAGGGGAAGTCAGTAATGACAGGAAGTTTGGCAGTGTGCCAAATTTGGTAGAGCTACTGCAAGAAGTGGTTTTTAAAAAAACAGCTCCTGAATATGTCATTTGTGACCTCATTTAGGGTTATAGTCAGCTCATATATACACTTTCTGCTCTGGATCTTGACTTTCTCAACTATGGCCATTCTTGTAAGTTGTATTGATATATACCTTGCAGTTAAAACAATGAATTTAGAACATCCAGTTTTTAATTCCAGAGCACTTCACAAGGTTACTGGAGTGCTTAACTACCAAGCATAAAACCACTAGCAATGAAAATACAAGGATGGCCCTGGCCTGTAGGAAACACCCTATACTAGGCCACAGTAGTGCATAAGAAGTGTGTTACTTTCACTTCTGAACAGGAATTTAGACTTCTTTCCTAACCAGTCCTTGACATTTAAAATGTTCATAGCGAAAAATGACATCCAGACCATATCCAAAACTTCCTAACATTTTCTCCAGTTTCACTCTATTCCAGGTGGGGCCTGGAGATCTCCGGCTTTTACAAGTGATCTCCAGCTGACAGAGATGGCTGCTTTGAAGGGTGGACTCTATGGCAGTGGTGGCGAACCTATGGCACGGGTGCCAGAGGTGGCACTCAGAGCCCTCTCAGTGGACACGCGTGCCATCGCCCCAGCCAGGCCCAGACCATCATTAAAGTGTCGAATTCTCTGCCAAATAATTTTAAGTAAATGAAAGCATTTGGGATTGCTTTCCTTACTTTGTTTGGATCATCTTGTTAATATATGAGTTGTTTTTTCTAAAGTAAAACCTCAGTATTCAGGCTAAACTGCTGTGTTGGCACTTTGCGATAAATAAGTGGGTTTTGGGTCGCAGTATGGGCACTCGGTCTCTAAATGGTTCACCATCACTGCTCTATGGCACTGTACTATGCTGAAGCCCCTCCCCAAACCCCGCCCTCTCCTGGATCCATCCCCAAAGTCTCCAGGTATTTCCCAACCCAGACTTGGCAACCTTAATTCCAAAACATAAAGGGTGACACTGTACTTAAAGATAGTCTGACATACATTATCTCAAGTAAGCGTCAAATATGTGTGCCATAAACTCACTGTCCATTTGTTCATTATGGAAGTAACTCTTGTTGGAGCAGAGGCTATGTAAGTAACACCTGCACATCAGGGCTTTTCAAACTCCCTTTCTCTTACTTTAGAGCCAAGTGATTTGCAACACTAAGGGCAGGCAGCTATCCAACATTCACAAAGAAGGGCTTCCTGCTCACACATGGTGCTCTTTGGGAAGAAATTACTACTGCCTATAGCTTGTATGCAAGATACTGAGAAAAGAAGCTGTGGTCCAAAATCCACAAGTCTAAATGAATTGATACCTTAAAATATTACTTTGTAATCTCTCCCCCTCCCAATCTTTCTTACATTTTGTCACGACCCTGCCCTACCACCTCTGTGCTACCACCCTCACTCGGGGCTGCCTTAGAGACTCCGGGCTAGGTTTCCTTAATTTGGGTCGTTTCAACCAGCACAGTAGTGATACGAGAGAGATATAGCCTGCTTATAACTCTAATAGTTTGACCGATTCCGAAGGCGTGATGAATGGGCCAGTGACTCAATCCAATTATAAAAATATATATGTTTATTACAAAGACAACACACAGATAAAAACAAACTGGAAAGGGAAAAGAGAAGTGTACAATGCACAAACACAAACAAAGAAAACCTGTCTAAGTTTACTTATCCTGAGCAGATGGCTCACAGCGGCAATACTGAAGAAGCTGGGCTGGTGACAGGGAATAGCCGTCCCTCCTTCTGGAACGTCGCCATTCGTCTTATCCAACGTGGTGCCTGAAAGGGTGCTCGAATTCTCCTGCAAATGTCCCAGCCTCTCACTCCAGCATTTCTTTGAGCAGATGCACATAGTTCCTAGCCTCCAAACTTAGCTTCTGACTCTTGGGTTCTGGCTTTTAGCTGGCTGCTTGCTTCCTACTAAATAATAGCTCAGCTGTCAACCAATTACTAATCTAATTAGTGGTTTACATGTGGTGATCTAGATCTTCGGCTGTCAAGATTTTCCTTAGTCATGCTGAGGTTTGACAGTACCCAGGTGCACCAAGTTGTATCAGCTAATGATTGCTAACAGGTGGTTGATATCAGACTAACCTGCTTTCTTCACATCATTCAGCTAAAACTTACTATCTAGCTAACTAATGCAAATACTTACATGTCTGAGAGGCTTGTTTCTTGACACATTTACATCACTTTATTTATCAATGTTATTTATAGGCTAACTTTCTCATTGATACTCAAAGAGTGGATTATACAATGTCAGTCAGTGTAATCAGCAGAAAGCATCTGATAAACGAAAGTAACAGAACTAAGATTGCAGAAATATGAAACAAAGCATAGGTATTAGACATGATGTTGTCAGTGCCAAAAAAGTGGAATTACATAGGTAGAAAATAATGTAGTGAGAGTAAGATAAATGACAAAAAGATAATATATACTGTACACAGTAATGCAGCCTATAGACCTATTCCTTTTTATTAAAGCACCTTCATGAACCACTGCATTATAATATAGCTCTACTGCCTTTATTAAAATGTCCTCCTGAACAATTCCGACATTCCACAAACTATGTAAAACAGGAGTGCAGGGGCCTTCCTGACCTTCTTAGGCAGCCCATTCCACAAGGTGGGGGCCTCAACGGAAAATGCACTTGTATGAGCAGTTGTTGATCTCACCCATTTGCAGGGCAGTACCCACAGAAGGCCCTCTTCAAATGAGCAAAGCTGTCATGGCAAGGCGAAAGGAGAGGTGGACCTGCAGATATGAGAGCCCAAGGCCACGTAGGGCCTTGTCCTTGACTGCCAGTACTTTGAACTGAGCCCAGTAACTGATGAACAGCCAAAAGAGTGACTGTAGAACGGGTGTGAGATGCATGTTCCACCGAAGATCTGATAGTAGCCAAGCTGCAGTATTTTATATCCATTGGAACCTCTGAGTTGACTTGAAGGACTGATGTATGTAAAGTTAATTACAGTTGTCTAGTCTTGATATTGCTGTGGCATGGATCCAGGTGGCCAGATCGGCCAAGTCAAGGTCGGGGACCCTCTTCTGAGCCAAACAGAGATAGAAGAAACCTTTTTTTTTGTAGCTGTATGAACTTGCTTCTTCAGGAGTAATGTTGGCTCCAGCATAACCCCTAGGGCTCTTTACTGAGTCAGCAAGGGTCAGCTGAACTCCATCAAAAGGAAGTAGAGTGTTCTTCAAAGCCTCAGGCTTCCCAACCAGCATTATCTCCATCTTGTCAGGATTCAGTTTCAATTTGTTCACTCTTAGTCATTTAACTACAGCAGTTAACCAGCAGCTCAAGGCCTCTACCACATCACCAAACTATTTGCACAAAAAGATATAAAGCTGGGTGTCATCAGCATATTGACTGAATCTCGTTCTCAAACTATAAATGATTTCTCCTAAAGCCTTCACATAAAGCAGGCCCTCCCCCCAATGCAGTGCGTGTGAGGGCTATGGTCCCCACTGGTACCTGCAAGTGTTTTAGAAAGTGGGTGGGGCCAGGTGAACTTCTGCCCAGGAAGGCTTCTAATTGCTGTGAAGATTTTTAAAAATTTTCCTTTGGCTGTAGCTGCCACCACAGCACAAGGATCTTCACTATGTCACTGAAGATAAGCTGGCTCAACCTCCTGTGGCTGGCTGTACCTCCTGTGGTAAACATTTTGCAGCCGCACCTACTACACTGTGTCAGAATTCCAAAGGTGCCTGAAGGCTCAAAAAGGTTTGGGACGTCTGACATACAGACTGAATATCATAGGGGATAAGACTGTGTCCTGTGGACATATCCTACATTAGTGACAACTAGTCTGACGGCAACACTTTGAACCTGTTATGTAAGGAACAATTTAAACCAATCCAGAGCACACCCTGAGATTTACTTCTGCCTCCAAACTTCTCTACAAGATAGCATGGTCCACATTATCAAAAGCTGAAGAGAAATTCAGTAAGAGCAGCAAAGAGGCATTAGGAGCCAGTTTGGTGTAGTGGTTAAGTGCGCGGACTCTAATCTGGGAGAACCAGGTTTGATTTCCCACTCCTCCACTTGCACCTGCTGGATGACCATGGGCAAGCCATAGTTCTGGCACAGCTATTCTTGAAAAAGAGCAGTTTCTGTCAGAGCTCTCTCAGCCCCACCTACTTCACAGGGTGTCTATTGTGGGGAGGGGAGGGGAAGGGAAAGGAGTTTGTAAGTCGCTCTGAGACTCATTTGGGTAGTGAAGGGTGGGGTATAAATCCAATGTCTTCCTCTTCTTCTCTTCTACAAGGCCCAAACATAATATTTCTGCATATTGCCTTATTTCTACTGTAATCAGTCTCAAGAGACAGTTCCCAGACTTTTACTTCTTCCCAATGCTGCAAGAACCCTTCAAAAATTAGAAATTGTGACACAACCCAGTGTAGTTGTTTATTAATGAATAACCGACCAGCACAAAGCCTAAGAAATGAAACAATTTTAATAGAACCAATGCAGAAATAAACACTACAATGGACATGACATCAGATTAACTGTATAGAAGAATCTCAGTTTTGCAGAAGTAACATATCAAACACCTTCGGAACATTTTAACCTGCTACTACATCCCGTATATCTTTTTACAGCAGAGAAGGCTACATAAGAAGGTTCTATCTTCTTTTAAATTTTAGGTATGTAGTTTAAATGAAAAGGTCCAATTAGATACAAAATGCATAACTGCATCACTGTTTAAAAATTCAACATGGTGAGCCTGAACAACAGAGATAAATACCAAGATTTACCAACAATTTACATTAGTTTAGAATGATTAAAGGCTCTGCACTTTGCATGTTTCTATGGAAAAGATGGAGCATTTCTGCAATTACCATTTGCCAACACAAAACCTTCAACACTAACTCAGTTTTAGCTATTTGCCAAGCCATTTTTCTGAATCTTTTGAAGCCCATCCATTCAATAGGCCAGCAGAAATATAGTAAAACAGAGCTATCTTACATTACACGTACCAGAACATTTGTGATTATATATTCAGATTTCATAGTAGGGCAAAGTCTATTGAATATGGATAGAACATGCTGTCTGGAACCGAAAGGATAGATGCACAAAAAGAATAACATACAAGCAGAGTTTTGCTTATGATTCTCCCGTAACTATACCCACCACTAAAGAGTGAAGTAGTGTTTCAAACTGAACACAATTTTGTCATTTTAACAGTGGGAGATGCTACCACAAAGATAGCAAGCAACAGTATAGCTGTTCGTACTGTTTTCTCCTATGTATCTATGTCCCTTCTACAGATCCTAGCTCTGGACACTTTCCACATAACAGACTTAATTGTTACGTATTGTCTGGTTCACCAAACAAGATATTAAAGTTAAAAGCAAAATAGTAAGTCTCATCTGCTTTTAAGTAATTCTGAGTTGGATCCAATAAGCTTCACCCAAACCCACAAGTCCAAAAACTGATGCGCGGGGGCAGGGGAATCATCATGGATCACATTACACCTGGCATGGAAAGCCACCATATAAAAGGGGAATTAGATTAAATTGCCTGCTTCTCTCTTTCATGAGTAGAAAGCTCATGGGATCCAGCCTATTGCCAATATCACTGCCCAACAAAAATACTAAAACTCTAAATATGATTTCTAAAAGGAGAAACTTGTTTTTGTTTATGCAATAATAGAGTTTCAATGATAAATTAGTAAAACTTAGAAGTAGCAGAAATTTCCAGAGTGTGTGACTCGTTAGTAACACCCAGGCTTCCAGATTGTTCAGCAAGGCTGTTCTGCTGTCAGGACACTAGACCTCAAAAGCCAAGAGAAAAAATACACTCACAATACTGGAAAATATACTATAGCAGCCTAATTTCCCCAACAGGCCAGTGTAAATATAACTAAATAGTGTTTAAGTATTGGGAATGGACCATAGGTTCTTAACTGGAATTAGCAGCATCTTTAATTAGGGAATAGCAATAGTTACAAACGCCAAACCAAAATACAGGGGGACATGAGTCGGAAGGGAAGGGTTTCTCACATGAAACAGGAGGCAAACAAATACCTAAATCATGGCCTTAGACTGTATCTCTACTAGACCTTACTTTAGTTATACATTCTTCAAATCAAGTGATAAAAATCTATCAATTCACAATAAACAGCAATTGTGATTTACTGAAGAAACCTAAGGGACAGGGAGAAGAGAGACAATATGCTTAATTAACTGAAGAACAACCCTGAAAGTCCAGTAAAGGCTTGGTTGGTAAAACAATCAAGCCTTTACTGGACTTTCAGACACAACAGAAGCCTTCAGCAATGAACCTATTGTAAAGCATTCACATGGAATCAGCTCCTATTGATTCTGATGGAAATTACTTCAAGTAAATATTTTTGGGATTTGAGACCTGTTTTCTAGCACAGCATTATTATGTCATTTGAACATGTTCTAGGTCCTCGTGTTCAAATGATGCATGTGACACACTAAGAAGTTGACTATAAAACAGAGCTAGAGATCCATTTGTGCCCTCACAAGCCAAGGTACTGCCTGTTACTAGTGTATGTAGCAATCCCTCAGAAGTGTTTACGTAAAACAGACTTAACTTCATATGCACATATTCTTGGAAAGGAAAATATAGAAAATATGATGCAGAAGTAATTGCTAAACCAGAAAAAAATGAACTGGTGACAGCTTAGACACAGAAGTCTAACCACTCAAAAGAGCAACTTTTTAACTTGTAATGCTTACTCAACACAGCATATTACAATAGATTAGATAAATACTGGGAATGAGGACACCAACTTGGATGAAGAGCTACTGAATGCTTGGAGAAAACATACACGGGAATCAGGCTGGGCCTTATTGCTCCATGCTTTGCTTTAGCATTCCATTTCAAACCCACCCTTCACAACAACAAGCAGAACCCTACCATCTCAGCAGGGAAAAAGAGGACAATGACACAGCTCCCATTTCAGAAATGGCAACTATGGTTGGTATTTTTTTTTCTCAGAACATTCTTAATAGTTAAATGTATAGAGTCAGAAATTAAAAGGAATAAAGGTGATGAGAGTAGTAATTCTTAGGGAATCCAAATCACAATTTATAAGCAGTTCAACCAAGCTCAAGACATTAGTTGTGCCATGTTACCACACTGTAGAGTTAAAGAGAAAGATCACAGTTTGAGCTAATAAGGGTAAGAAAGGACACAGGCAGAGCCAGTACGGGTAAGAAAGGACATATCCTAATTTAAAAGAAAGGCCACAGCCTTGCACTGAGCTTTATATTCTATCTGCCATATTTAAGTCACCGTGCACAATACTGAAGCGTTAGTAACTTAAGTTTTGAAGTTGGGACCTTCCATTCAGAAGCATTTTAAGCAGCACTGAAACAAGTAAGAATTGGTTACGTGTTTATCCAGAGATATTTACAGAATAAAGAATGATGCAGTTCTTCTGAAGTATCACACTGAGTTCCAGAGTTATCATGGTGCTTCAGAACAAAAGAACACAAGCAGTTCATGGCAGAAGATGAAAGTAAAGAAATAGACACAAAGGTCTGTGAAGACATCCCCCATTTTGCTATATGTGTCCATGGAACGACTGATTACTTCTGCTGGAATCCCAGACAGCAAAAGAGCAGCAGTTAATACTGTAGTCTTTGTCTTCTTTTCACTCTGTGTAAAACAAACAAACAAACAAAAAGTTGATTTTTGCCATCGTTTCTTGTCTTTAAACAATATAGTCTAGGGCTGCCAAGTCCCCCCGGGGGGGGCAGGGAAACCCCCGCCCCAGAGGCCCGTTCCCCGCCACCGGCGGATTGGGCTCCGGGGGGAACCCCACCCCGGCGTGGGAAACTCTATGTTTCCCCCTTGGATGGTCGTAGCCCTGCCCCCAGCATGCCCGGCGTCATAACGTCACTTTCTGGTGACGTGCATGCAGTGTGCGCGCGTAAAGGACGCCAGACGGGAGTCCCCCGCTCCTGACGATTTTCGACTTGGCAACCCTAATATAGTCTGAATCCAGCAAACCATCAATGGAAGGCATTGCTGGATGAAGGTCATTCCTTTGTCTCCCTCCCTCCCTCCCAGCAATCCTTTCCAACTCTAAGTTATATTGACTCCTGGAGCCCTGGGACCCATAGCAACCAAAGCACATGAGGAGAAGGGGCAAAATTTCTGCACTAGCTGCAGCTTCCGGGTTTGCGACAGAGGCAGCCCTAAGTAGAGAGCGTTACAGTAGTCAAGCCTCGAGGTGACCGTCGCGTGGATCACAGTGGCCAGGTCTTCACAATCAAGGTAGGGGACCAACTGCCGGGCCAGCCGCAGATGATAAAAGGCCGCCTTGGCAGTGGCTGCTACCTGGGCCTCCATTGTCAACAAGGAGTCCAGGAGCACCCCCAGACTCCTAGCCTCCCGCCGAGGCACCAATGGCACCCCGTCGAAGACCGGGAGCCCCAACCCCAGACCGGTCCAACTTAGGCCCAGGACCTCCGTCTTTTCCGGGTTTAATTTCAACCGACTCAGCCTGAGCCAACCAGCCACGGCTTGTTAGATAGTAACATGCCAGTGCCTTAAGAGGTTCACATGAAAGACAAGTGATGTTCTCCATACAAAATCTGTGGGAAACAAACCTTATCATACATTGTGTGATATTTCATATAGCTACAAAAAATGCATCCTCCTGAGTTAGAATAGCCCAAATATTTCGTCCGTCTGTTTATTATTTCATTGGAAATGGGAGTTGTCTTTTAATCTTAGGTCACATAATTCTGATAAAACTGTCTGCTATGCAGTCTTTTCCTAATCAACAAGCAGTGGAGAGGAGGGGAAAAGATTATTTTGTGGATGAGCAGGCTTTTACACTCACTGAAAATTTGCATTCTAGTTATGAGAAACAAACAGCTAAAATACTGTTCAGTTACCTTATTTTCTTTCAAAGGGCCATCACACAGATGGACTCACTATAGGGACCAAAGCATGCACAACTTTTCATGCTTGTGTGATGATGATTTGCTTCTTCTAAAAACAAGGGTTCAACTTTCACCATGGCTAAATGCTTACCAGCCCTGCTGGCAAGAAGTATTTGGTTGGGCAAGAACACTTAGTATCAGGGTCCATGGTGAACCACCAGTGGCTAATGGAGATGAGACAAAGACGCTTAGGGTGAGTGAAAATGATGGGTCAGGTAAAGACTGAAAAGTAACCTGTTTGGAAAACTACTGTATTATATAACCACTGCGAACACTGGATTACCAGAGAAAATACTTAACAACATCTACTCTAATTTATATAATGTAAGAACACTTTAGTATAGGTAGACGTTTTGGGAACTGTTGGTTTTTAACCTGTCTCTTACCTTTGGGAAATACTGAGACAATCCCATATATGCAAGCTGTAAGGTAAGAAATGGAGCAAATATTGACTGGAAAAAAAACAGAAAATGATATGAGTTAGAAAACAGTAACTAGCAATTTTATTAAGTTCAAACATTCAAAGAAAGGGATTATTCATTATCAAGTGTTTCAACTGACACACTGGAAAATGTGTTGAAAGGAGCTATGTTTCAGCATACCACTGTGAAGCAGACTGTTCTTATATTTAAGGATGAACTACTACGACAACTGCTAGATAGAACACAAACATACATAATGTGGTGCTGTGCAGTGTCATACATAGGACTACTGAGATGGGGAAATTCACTATCCTTCAATAATGGATTTACAGGGACATGTCTATCCAAAAATATTCAAAAGGAGCCTTATATGAAACATTTAGTAAAAACTCCTTAATATAAAATTACTTGCATCATATAAAAACATGATTATAAAGTTTACATTCACTTTGTATAATATGAAATAGCTTTATAATAATGAAGATTATTAGAAGTTGCACTTCATATTGTTGGGAAAGGGTTTTGTGTAGTTAGTTCTCTGAGCAAGAGGCTGAGGGGTTCAAAATAATTTGGATGATCTGACTGTACTCTTTCGGCGGCTTAACATTGCCCAATTTATTCTGAAAAAATATACCTATAGGGTGGGTCTTACAGTCTATTTTTGCTGGGGGAAGTGTATTTCCACTGGCACAGAAGGGACTTTTTGTTGATTCTCCCTGTTCACTACAGACCCTCTCATCATATCTGCTGATATGATGGTGTTCCATGGTAGAGTACCAACCCCGCCCCCGGCACAGAATTTCACAGGGTGCCTACAAACAAGGGGGGGGGGGGGAGAGGAAAATTCCAAAATCCAAGCAGAGCTCTGCTCATAGATCACAGGATGTAAAGGATCTAAACCTGTATCTTGAAATATCTCCATCCTGACATAAGACAGGTACAGGGCCTACTTTGGCATACTTTGGAGCCCAGGTTCAAATGGCAAAAAGCCAAGTTTATAATAATATAATAAAATGCTGTGTTAATCAAGTAATGTAGCTTCTAATCTGTTTCAGGAAGAACTGGTAACAGCAGTGAGTATATTCCTAAGAAAATGCAATAGTTAAAAACATGAGTTGAGCAGTCTACAGTCTCACCTATGCCATCTACACACTAACCTAACCCTTAGTTGAACCACTTATTGCATTAGGACCCACTGGCAACACAGGAATCCTTATATGGCTGTTAAAACACTTCATGAAATAGTTTATGTGAAGCCTTCTGAACACTGGAAAAGTACTGTATAAAAGTATTATTATAGCCAAATGGGTCAAGATTCCTGAAAAGGGATGTTAACAGTGCTTTAGCACCATATGCATGGGTTGGGAAAGTTGCAGCTGTGTGGAATCCCTTCCCTTAACTGAATGCCAAAACAGTAGTGAGTCAATAGTTTCACTGCACTGTTTCTAGAGTATAGCTGTCTACTTATGGTTCTGTCACAGCCTGCCACTACTTGGCCAACACTGTTTATTATGTGCATATACAGCTAGCTGCTGGCCTAGACAGGCCATACTTTCTCACACTACCCTCCTCCTAAGCCACAGAACAGCTGGCCACTGAAGGAGTCTGAATGGGGATGCAACAGTTTGACTTGGCAGGTCAATGATAGGAGCCTTATTCTTTGTCTTGCCTCTGCCCATTGGCTGACCACAGACGGGAGTCCAAGAGGACTCTTGTGTTGGGCAAGTTATGCTTACTGCAAGACACATACACAGCTACAGGTCTGCTTTAGACTAGACTAGACTATTACCATTAGGAAGAATAATGGGCTGGATCCAGACTGAACTTTCCAATAGCAGAATGGAACATTTCTGCCTCACCCTTCCCACTGCAGTCCACTGATCTTCATGAAATGCTGTTTATGGGAGATAGGGGACATGGAAAAATTCCATGAAGGGGGCCTGCAGCAGGAAGGCGGAATCAGTGGACATCTGAACTCTAAAGTTGTCGAGCCACTGTGGAACAGTGGTTAAAGTTCATGGATCTGGACTTGAATCTAACCTTCCACTATGATCTAATAATTACAGTTATGAGTTCACTGAGTGGCACTGGGGAAATAATCATTTCTCCATATCAGTTTCCCATCTGTGAAATGGAAAAGCCAATGTGCTACCCTATCAAGAACAAGTACGAAAATCAAGCTAAAAATAAGTAGTGACAATCAAATAAGAGTCCTCAGCTCACCAAGTATTTGCACACAAAAGCTCTAACTCCAATAGCAAGAAGGGCACATCCAACTAATCTAAAAATACGGAAAGAATCAAATTCCTCTGCAGCATTTCCATTTTCCTGGCTTGGCTTCTCACTCATCAGCTGGTTTCTTAATTTCATAGCTTCATCAAATCTTGATAAATACTGGTCTAGGCCATGCTGAGGTGTTCGCTGTTCCATCAGATCACCTCTACTGCGCTGCCGGAGCTCAGTGGTGCCATCACTACCAACCTCAGGCGCTATATTAAACAAGTCCTTTTTCTCTCCCTTGTGCTCTACTGCACTGCTTCCATGGTCAGCTGTTCCTGCCAGACTGCAGACAGTATCACCAAGCACAACACGCTTGGAAACAGAAGGAACAGGAATGGTGGATTTATCTTGTTCCAGTTGAAGCTTTGTTTCTGAATGGGTGTCATCATCTAAAGACAAAAAAGAAAACAATGTAATGCACACAAATGGAGTTTGCTTCCCAAGCTCTATGATCCCCAAGCCACTAAGCTGGGGATCTAAGCATCGTAAGGAAAATGGGGGCCACATAGGAAGAGTATACATTAGCACACTAAGCCTCCCCCAGGAACCCTAATGGCCTTCAGAAAAGGTAATAAGCAATGTGGTGATAGCAGCGACTCTCCTGGCTGGCTGCCCCACGACTTTGCCATTGTACCACCACCAATCCTGGTGACTCTTCTGGCCACCCAGCAGCGGCGACTATCTTGGCAGCTCAGCCCACACCTTTGCTGGCTCAGTGGTATCTTCCTCATTTGTAAGTGCCCCCCCATCTATTTCCCTCCTTTCCTTCATCCACCTACACTTGCAAAGTGAACTGTTCTCTGGTTTGGGTATTTTTATAACCCCCTCCTCCCCCCTCCTCCAGATTTTTTTTGCAAATCTGGGTCACCCAACTTTGCAGAACCATCTTTTTCTCTGTGGCCCCAATCCACATATTTAGAGATCCATAGATGAGGGCCACACTTCACTATCATAATAAAATGTTATTATAGGACAAGGCAGATTACACAGAGTAAATCAATAGAATCAACAGAGTTGATACAATGCAATAGGACAAGGTCCCCAACATGGTGCCTGTGGGTGCTACGGTGCTGATGACACCTTTCCTGGTCCTGCCTAGTATATTTATAAAAGTGGGTAGGGCCATGTGGTGCTTCTGACTGGCCATTTGATTGGCTGTGCAGATTTTCAAAAATGTTGCTTTGGCAGCAGCTGCCACCATAGCAGAAGGATCTTCACTATCTGACTGAAGATAAGCTGTGGCAGCCATTTTGTGGTTGGCTCCACCTCCTGCAGCGGCCATTTTGTGGCAGTCATTTTGCAGCTGCACCCGCCATGCTGTCAGAATTCCAAAGGTGCTTGCAGGCTCAAAAAGGTTGGGAACTCCTGCAATAGAATATGACTTGTAGAGATCTAGAAACCAACTAGACGTGAAGCACAGAGGTGAAGTATTAATATGACACATTAAACAAAAGCAATAATTATATAGTAGGACCCTACTTACAGCAACAGTACAAACTACCGTTTGTATATATAGCCTACAGTCCACTAATCCTTTACACCTAGCTACTTGTTCACATTTTATTTAATTTTCTTCCTGCATACTTTACATTAGCTGCCTTTTAAAAACTGTAAGAGTGACGAAACAGGTTTTTGTAAGAAGTAACTCATACTATTATGTTGTTTTGAAGTAAAGATTTCACATTCAGTTGCCTTATGTTATGATGGGAAAGGAGGGAACTCACCTTAGCAACAAAAACAGCCTGCACTGGACTACAACAATTTAGGATTTCTTTCCATATGAAGAATAGACTGTATTATAATAAAGCCAATGGTAGAAGTCACCTTATTTGTCAGGTTTTTAATTATTTACACTATAAATGTGTAATTCACATTTAATGACGATAACAATGAGCCAAATAATGTGGACAATTTGTCATCTGTTTAAAAAATGAACACGTAGTTCTGTCTCTGGTCAAAAAGATGAAAAGAAATGGTCACCTGCAACCCGAGTTTCATCATACCAACTGCAACAACACAGATCCTACCTACCCTACCTGCAGGAATCGCAAAGACTACTGAAAAGCTGATGCTCACCTTGGCCTCTATGCCCTATTGTTGGCCATCCAAAGTAACTGTGTGAGACAGAATGCTGGACTAGATTGACCATTGGTCTAATCCAAAAGGGCTGTAACTGTTTAAGTTGGGCTTTTTCCTGACCTGGTTTCATTATGTAAATGTTTCAATATGGTAATTTTCTGGCCAGCTTTTTTTCCTGGGGTAAACCATTTTGGGCAATGATGGAAGGAAATATAAAAGACACTGAATAAATACAGAAACCTTATCTATCATTGTTAGAAATCATAGTTTCATTTTTTAAAAAGAAGTTCATCTCAGTGGTTTGGATTCTATGGACATTCCATCAAGGAGAGCAGGGGTGAGATTAACCAACTCCCCTCCTCACTGCAGCTCCCCCCCAGCAAGTTTCTGTGGCTTTTCATCTGCTAGGGTCCCCACTCTTCAGTAATATCTTTGGGGGGAGTCAGAGTGAGCTTCTGACAGGTCAAATGCTCAATCCTAACAAAGAGTAGCAGGATCAGCATAGCATGAACAAATATTTTGCAGCAGAAAATCAGTATGGGCATGAAAAATCTCTGCTCGTTACAAAATACTCATAGAAAAATCTTTGTTAAAGGATTTTTTAGGTGTTTCATGGGGTGTTAATATCACTGGGAAAGACAACATTTGGAAGCATACGTCTTCCTTTGCAGCATTTTTCAAACCTCTCTTAAAACAAAGGCATATCCAGCAAAAGCTACAAGGAAGGTAATAATTATATACCTGCTTTTAGCTTGAGCAAAGACACAGCTGTGTACACAGTAATCATCTACTGCCAGCCTACATACAGATTTCATACTATGACCTCCATGGGAAGTACTTTCATGAGAGAATTTTGCAATGAGCAAATTGTTTTTTAGTGAATTGTTTTAGGGAAAGGAGAAAGACAAACATAAATGTCAAAAACCATGATGGGCACAGTCCTCAATAAAGTAAAAAATGGAAAACAGAAGTGCATCCATGTCACAGACTGAAGTTGAATATGAGAGCAAGGTTCTAAACTTCTACATGCTGTAAATTCCAGCCATTTCAGCAAGGCTCCAGTGCCTAGGAGCACCTTACAGACTAATAGATTTATTGACATATAAGCTTTGTATGGGCTAGAGTCCAGTGTTCTAGTCCACACAATGCTTTTGCTTCAATAAATCTTCAATAAAATAAAAAGGAGTCTTATGCCAAAAAATGCAACAGGTCTGTAGGCTAGCGCTCACTTCAGCTCAATCCCACAAAACCCTATGCTTCAATAAATCAATTTTTGAGATAACATAAGACACCTTTTAAGTTCTGCTACATACACTTGATCTTAGCCAAAAAGCTTTTGCTAGAACAGACCCTATCACTGCTATTCCCTCCCCCTGAATTTCCTTCAGTGTCTATACTTACTGGGAGTCAATAGGCCAAGATATATAGTTTTATTTCAAATGTATTCTCTACCATAGACCAAGAACCACAGCAATGCACAATATCTTAAGATCGCCAGCTTTTTTTTGGGGGGGGGGACAGCTCTGACTTCTGACAGGGACATGTCATGGGCAAATAATTTTTTAACTCAGTTTCTTTTTTAAAAATTGCCACCTATTTCACAGAATTGTTGCAATGAGCAAAGTACTTGTTATAAATTACGCTGCATTAAAACTATCTTAATGGTAAATAATAATAGCATACAGCATACTAGTGGGTAAAGTACTGGGCTAGAGACACAAGTTCAAAACCCTACCCGCACGTGAAGGTGGCTTAAAAAAAATAAAACACCTCAAAATATTAAGCACACTATATATCAAAATATCAATATTAGCAGTCTAATTGCCAGACCTAATCTATCACAAGGGTTTGGTATACACACAGAATCGAAAAAGTTAGTTCTATGGAGGAAATGTAGATTAAAATGTAATATGAGTGAATAGGGTCAATTAAAAAAAAATCAAAAAAGCCCTGCAATTTTAGGAAATCCTAGGTGCCAGAATTTAAAGTTAACAGAACTCCAGTTAAGACAAGATACACTCCAGCTGGGACTAGATATTCCAAACTAAACTCTGCAACATTTACAGTAGTTTTCAATCAGTCTTTTCAGACTTGAATCCACATCTAACCCAAACCTTCAATATGAACCAATCTTACTTTTTTAAACCCTATTTATCTTTTTTATTTATTTATTTTTAGATTTACATCCCGCCCTCCCCAAAGGCTCAGGGCGGCTAACAACGAGGCATAAATGCCAAAGTTAAAACAATAAAAACAGAATAAAACAATACATTACTATACACTAAAATGTCGGTGCTCTAAAGGTCACATAAATCATAAATTACAAGATGGGGTTCTGGAGTTATTATTACCAGACCAACAACATACATCCGAACACCACTGTCATCCCATCTTCATCCAGGAACGTCTCACACCCTGATGATTCCCATACAATGGTGGTAAAAAGGTAAAGGTTCCCTTGCTCGAAAGCCAGTCGAATCCGACTCTAGGGTTGCGGTGCTCATCTCCATTTCAAAGCCGAAGAGCCAGCGCTGTCCGAAGACGTTTCCGTGGTCATGTGGCCGGCATGACTAAACACCAAGGTGCACGGAACGCTGTTACCTTCCCACCGAAGTGGTACCTATTTATCTACTTGCAATTTCTTGCTTTCGAACTGCTAGGTTGGCAGGAGCTGGAACTAGAGATGGGAGCTCACTCCATCATGCGGCACCCGGGTCTCGAACTGCTGAACTACTGACCTTCCACAGCCTGCAGTTCAGCGTCTTAACCACTTGGTAGAGGGGCGGAAATAGAAGATGATGGTGATGGAATAGTGGTGGTGGCAGCTCCTACTCAAAAGCCTGGCGGAAGAGCTCCGTCTTACAGGCCCTGTGGAACTGCGCAAGGTCCCGCAGGGCCCGGATCTCCTCTGGGAGCATATTCCACCAGGTAGGAGCCGCCACCGAAAACACCCTGGCCCTGGTAACAGCAAATTTAGTATTCCTTGGGCCTGGAATTACCAGGAGATTTTGACTCCCCGACCATAGTGCCCTTGGGGGAACATGCAGGGAAAGGCATTCCTTTAGGTAAGCCAGACCCTGGCCACATAGGGCTTTAAAGGTAAGAACCAGCACTTTGAAGCGGATCCGGTACGCCATTGGCAGCCAGTGCAGCGCTTTCAGCACAGGCCAGATGTGATCCCGTCTGGAGAGACCCATCAACAGCCTGGCTGCAGCATTCTGCACTAGCTGCAGCTTCCAAATTTGCAACAAAGGCAGCCCCATGTAGAGAGCGTTACAGTAGTCTAGCCTTGAGGTGACTGTCGCATGGATTACTGTGGCCAGGTCATCACGGTCCAGGAAAGGGACCAACGGCCGTGCTAGCCGAAGATGGTAAAAGGCCGACTTGGCAGTGGCTGCCACCTGGGCCTCCATCGTTAAAGAGGAGTCCAGGAGCACACCCAAACTCCTAACCTCCAACGCTGGCACCAAAGGCACCCCATCGAAGGTCGGGAGGGGGAGCCCCAGCCCTGAACCGATCCGACTCAGACCCAGGACCTCCATCTTTGCCGGGTTTAATTTCAACTGGCTCAGTCTGAGCCAACCAGCCACAGCCTGTAACACCCGATGAAGGTAATCTGGGGCAGAGTTTGACTGGCCGCCAGCATCAGATAGAGCTGGGTGTCATCTGCATATTGATGACACCCAAGCCCTCAACTCCAGGCAATCTGGATAAGGGGGTGCATATAGATGTTAAACAACATCGGGGACAGCACCGCTCCCTGAGGCACCCCGCACTCAAGAGGCTGCCTCCAGGACTGCTGATCCCCTATCGCCACCCTTTGCCCCCGACCTTGGAGAAAAGAGACAAACCATTGAAGGGCAAGCCCCTGAATCCCGTCGGCGAGGCGGTGAGCCAGCAGCTGATGGTCGACCGTGTCAAACATGGCTGACAGATCTAACAACAACAGCGCTGCCACACCACCTTGATCCAGATGCCTACGGAGGTCATCAGTCAGAGCGACCAGCACCGTCTCTGTCCCATGATCCGGGCGAAAGCTGGACTGGAAGGGATCGAGGACAGAAGCATCATCCAGAAAGCCCAGTAGTTGTAACGCCACCGCCCTCTCAATAAGTTTGCCCAAATAGGGCAAATTGGACACCGGCCGATAGTTGGCCAATTAGGCCGGGTCCAGAGATGGTTTTTTCAATAGGGGTCGGACCATCGCTTCCTTGAGTGCCCCGGGGAACCGCCCCTCCGAGAGGGACGTTGACAATCTCCCGCAGGGCACCTCGGAACCCCTCGCGGCCCGCTTTAATGAGCCAGGAGGGGCACGGATCAAGGTCGCATGTGTTTGGGTGCACAGATAAGAGCTATCTGTCAACTTCCTCCAGACTGAGAAGGCTAAAACGGCACCAAAGGCGTGCAAGGGGCCTCAAGTTCGCTCACTGTATCAATTGTGGCGGGGAGATCTTCTTCCATGGTGGTTCATTTGCTCTTTCTATCTGCACCTCTCCCCACCTTCACCCTGCTTTTAAAAATATTTTAAATAAAAGGAGAGTGAAGAGAAAATGGTGTTAGCAAGAACATCTGTGATGCAACCCACTTGAAACTGGGTAACAGCCTAGTTGTGGATTAGAAGACACCAATTCATAATTACTTGGGCACTATCCAGATAAAATCTGTAGTAAAGTTGGCGTGACAAAAACTCATTTTCCAATGTTTACAAAACCCTCGAACAAAAAGGAGGCACTAAATCAAGCAGCCTTGGGAATATAATCTCTATATAAGGTATATAATGAAATATGTTGACTCTATATAAGGTATCTCTTTATTGCTATATGGACTGGAAAGAGCGAATGGAAGAACAAGGTAGATCTGAACCACAACCCCTGGAAACCTTTAAATCAAGCATCTCATCCCGTCACCCTTACGCATCTTTTAAAAAGAAAGGCAGAGAGGAAGAGCATCTAAACGATGGTATCTAAACAAACTCTACAAATTTGGGTTTGATTTTAAGAAAAAGCGTTAGTTAATTCGGCGGGGACAACCGTTCATGTGGACAGCTGACCCGATTCCTGCCTTTGGCCAGGAACGAGAGGTGGAGAAGAAAGAGGCAAACACGCATGCTGGATTTCCCCCCCGCCCAAGAGATGAAACGAGGGGTTATGTTCTTCAGGTAAGTAAACTCCTAGTTTTCCGTTCCCTTCGCAAAGCGAGGACTTCCCATCCCGGTTAGAAAGTATCGTCGCCGCCACGCCCCATTCCTCACCCGCCTTCGGCCGGTGGAAACCCATTATCCGGCTGATCCGCTCCTCGGAGTTCATCAGCAGCTTCCTTCGGCGAATCTCTGCCCGGCGCTGAGAGGCCGTAAGCCCAGGAGTGGTCGAAGCAGAGCTGGCAATGGCGCCGGGCCCCTCACGGGTGGTGCTGCCGCCATCTCCCAGCTACTCAGGCTCCATCCCTACCCGAAAGCAGCACACCCTCCCTCAGCCTTCCTCCCAACTCCCTGGTCTCCGCAAGCACACAATGGAGCCAGCCAGGCCCCACTAACTGCCTGTAGCTAAGGCGCAAGCGCTTCTGCCGGCCATTTTAGGTCCCGCCTGCAGCTGTTGAAGCGAAAGGCGCCATTTTGGATGAGGCTTTGCTCTGGGCTTACTGCAATACCGATACCGACCGTGACTGGGCTAGCGAGACTCCATAGAGCGCCGCCTAGTACCGGTATACCCTTAAATAAAGATGGCAAAAACGACTTCGCAGGAAAAGTGGGCGTGCGAGGTAGGGTGGAAGGGAACGCCTACAGATCCGCGCGAGTAGGTAATGACCTCATAAGCCTTCGGGTGGTCTCATAATGCTTCCCTTGACATAAATGCGTATAGGTGTCTGTCTGGCCCTAGAGTAAGTCAGTAGGACAGCAACGCGGGTGGCTGGGACTGGGAGTGAGGAGGCGGTAGCGTTTCTTGTCAAGTTGAGCCTTAACTCCAAAACTGAATTAAGGGAAAAGGCTGGGAAGTGGAACTAGCTGAACCACTGAGAAAACAGCCTGCAATCTCGCTTGCATTTATACAGTTTTGTTTAATATAATGATATCTACTAGTAAGCATGCCTGCTTCGGGATGCCCATTGAGTGGCCTCTTGAAAATTTATGAATAAATAGCCTTCCACCCAATGTTCCCTCTAAGCTGTGCAGTCTTGTGAGCAAAAACTCTACTTTGTGAGCTACTGGCATTAAAGTTGTGAGTGAGCGATTTGGCTATTGCACAAATTAGTTTGCTCTGGAGCCATCCCTTCCTGGGCTAAGGCAAAAATCTGTGAGACGGAGGCTAAAGAACTATGAGCAAGCTCACACTAACTCAGCTTAGAGGGAACACTGCTCCCACCCCATATCTGTATGGGGGGGAGGCCTTCTGCCAACTTGAAGCCAAATGCAGGCCCTGTTCACACAGAGGATTTGCTGCATGGCGGATTATCCGGACGCGCAACATCTGGGAAGTGGAGTGCGCCCTTGGCATACCGCCAAAAATGCGCGATTAAAAACTACCAGCTCGAAGGTACTAGCAACCGGTTTGCCACGGGCTGCCTCTGGAGTCCCTCGGTGTGATCGCGTCGGCCGTGGCTTTTTCCTCCGCCCCCCCCCCCCCCAAAAAAAAAGCGCCCCCCCCCCCCGTTTATGCGCAGGTACAGAGGGAAGGAACCATGGCGTGCCACTGACGCGTGGGATCGCGTTATGGCGGCTCTAATTGCGACAGTGCAAAAAGCCCCGCCTCCCCCCCCACACACACGTTATCTGGCCCTTGTGACTGGGGCCACAGACTTCAGCGTTTTCTTTCATCTCTTTTTCATATACGTTAAAAAGAGCCCTTTGGATTATTCCCAGATATTTGCATAGCCTCTCTTCAATGTAATAATTGAAAGAAAAATGGGTCATTATTCGCCTTTCTGTATAAAAGACCCAGGGTTTTGACCTTATATATATTTGTATCTATATGCACCTGCACACACACACACACATTTTTGAGTTCACCTATGGCTATGGATTGTCTGTTTGACAAACCCCTTACTATTCTTTGAACACATGACATGGCTAAGCCAAAGTACTGGTCCATCTTGCTTAGTATTGTGTACCTTGACTGGTGGTGGCTTTCAGACAGAGAAAGGGCTTTCCCTCTAATACCTGGTATCTTTTTAGTTGGGGTTGCCAGAGATTGACCCCGATCACTCATACATAGCATCTTCTCTATCACAGAGGTCTAATATTTGTAGATCTCTCATCCACATCCAGCTTCTCAAATACTGAACTGCTTGGTGGCTACATTATATGAGATGAGCTTTAAGCATGTAAGCACCCAGCTGGTTGGGTATCCCATGGTGTTGTGGATGTCTTTTTTTAAAATGGAAAGTTGCTGCTGTGGATAATAGTAAGCAAGGCAGGAATGACTATTCTCTGCTTTAGAAAAAGGAAGCATCTTTGTTCTCAGTTGCTTCATAGGAGGATATATGATACTTTGTTCAGGATAACAAAGCTTGAGTCCAGTGGCACCTTTAAGACCAACAATTGACCTTGAATAAAACTTTGTTGGTCTTAAAGGTGCCGCTGGATTCAAACTTGTTTGCTGCTTCAGACCAACACGGTTACTCATCTGAATCTTTGTTAAGGATAATAACAGGAAGATTACTATCACTTTCATCTTGACACAAGAGACACTCAAACATAGTCTCAACAGGTTTCAACTTCTGAACTGACATGCCAAGTGGACTATAGATTGTGATATGTTCTGGGATAATCATAAGAAGCAGCTTATCACAGTGTACTGATCTTTCTGCCAATATTTTAGGAACATGACAAACCACTACAAACTTGGCAGAAACTTGTTAAACAATGTACATTTAAAATATCATAATTACCGTGCAATCCTAAAAGCATCAGTGTTATAATTAACCTGTGCTATGCTATTGTGTCAAACGACCTCTGATCATCTCTTGCCTTAAAAACCCTATGGGGTTGCCTTAAGTCAGCTGTAACTCAATGGCATTTTCCTCCACCACGCCATTTTGTGGTGACTATAGGTTTGAAAATACACAAGAGTACCAGATACGATTTGATCCATAACTTGGCAAAGCATTAGTCTTCTCTAGGCTCAAGATAACAGCAGGAGATCTGTCCATTTTTAAAAAACATCTGCATTAGGTTTCTCCGAAGATTCACAATCCCCAATCCCCACTGCCTACAAATAGCTAGCAACCTCCCTTTACAGGAACACTAACTGCAGGAGACATTGACATCATTTACTGGCAGTGTATCACATGGATGCAAAACTAATGGGTGAACCAATTTTCTTGGGCCACCAAGGGAGAAGCTGTTAATGTTCCAGTAAGAACTGAGCGTCTGCCTTAAAGTCCTAGCCTGTTACAGAGGAATATGCCAGCCTCAGCCCTGTTTTTCCCTAAATCTCTTTAGTGCTTCCTGTACTGTGAGTCCGAAATATACTTCCCTGTTTCTCCATTAAAAAGTGGTGTTAAAGGTTTTACTGGAAGCTGATATAAAGCTGTATCATAATTTGTGAGACCATGACAATGCCTTCCAAATCCAGAAGTCACAAAATGATACTTCATAATGAGCTTGTATGCTGTGCACCAATAGTGAGAGGGGAGGTAGTCAATACTGGTTGAAATGGGATGTCGCAATTATGTTTAGATTTCTTGCACAATTAGTAGTTTTCTTATCTTAAGGACATATTTGTCTTTATTGCTGCCTATTCCGTCACCCCCAATCCTTTTTTCTCTGCCTAATTCCCATCTTTTCCACATTGCCACAGTGCTGTTTCTACATGAGAGTCATTCCAGCTACTTGCTTTCATAACTACTCAATAAAGAATGCTGTGACAGGCTGCTGTGCTCCTATAAGCTTGTGAAGATCAGTGGTTCTCAACAGGGATCCTCAGGTGAATAATGAGTCCTTATAGAGGTTTATTTTATTTAGGACCTGCTGCATTCACAGAAAGCAAGGCTCCACACTCCCTGCCTGTTTGTATGCCTTTTGAGCAAAAGGACAGGAGGGCAAGGTCACTCGGTGATACAGGGAAGTTCTGAAACACTGGGCTGGAGATTCATATGGCTTCCTTAAAAATTCTCATATTGTAATATTTCTTTTGACTCATGTCAGTTATAGAGTTGTGTGCTGAAAGTGGTACAGCATAGAATTGGGAAGTCTGTACTAGAGTAACAAAGGGTATGGGGTAAATGCATAGGTGCCTATACTGGTTTATAGCCCATAAAAACCATGTCATACCATTTATTAAGACTAACCAAAATGACAGTTCGGTTTGCAAGTGTTCAAAGTTCTTCCAGTGAAGAGTTAGGTAGAACTCAAAAGTTGGCATATTGTTGGTCTTAAAGGGCTAATGATTTTTTTTTTTTAAAGTTTGAAAAGGAGACTTCATGGACAATCCATTTCTACACTAAAAATGAATGCAAGAACCCAGTGCTTAGACACTGAACATGAATTTATAGAGCTTTTACTGGTCATTATACTACCCCCATCGGCACTAGAGGAATTGGGTACAATTATGAAATTATGAAAGGAGCTGCGGTGGCTCAAGTGGTTAAGATGCTGAACTGCAGGCTGTGGAAGGTCAGTAGTTCAGCAGTTCAAGACCCGGGTGCCGCAAGACGGGGTGAGCTCCTGTCTCTAGTTCCAGCTCCTGCCAACCTAGCAGCTCGAAAGCAAGAAATTGCAAGTAGATAAATAGGTACCACTTTGGTGGGAAGGTAACAGCGTTCCGTGCGCCTCGGTGTTTAGTCATGCCGGCCACATGACCACGGAAACGTCTTTGGACAGCGCTGGCTCTTCGGCTTTGAAACGGAGATGAGCACCGCAACCTTAGAGTCGGATTCGACTGGCTTTCGAGCAAGGGAACCTTTACCTTTATGAAATTGGAATGCTTGGTCAAAAATGCCCTCCTACTTATTTCTGTGGGATTCTCACTCGGGCTGCAGCCCCCTTGTTGCTTTCCACCCTCTTTCTGAAGACTCCATGAACCATAGGAGCAATTTCCCAGGTGGTGGTCGTAGCAGAAGACAGGGAAGGTGAGAAAGGTATGTTGCACAAGTGGGGCTCTCAGTCTTTCGAATCCAACCAATGTAGACAGCAAGTGGACTCAACTTGGTAAATTCTTTAGAAGCCTGAGGATTTTTCTTACCAGCCAGCTTGATGTTTTAATAAATGAGCTGGAAAACATTTAGTTTTTTCAGGAGAAACTAATTCAGGCTTGTCTCCCAAACTATACACAATTTGTACAGTATAAAGGTCAGACAGTTTTTGAAGTTACTGAAGAGCCTCAAGACTATTTTACTGTGAAAAACGGGCCAGGTATTCTCTGTGGCTTCCAACTACTGTTTATAAAGGAAAGATGAAGTTGTGAGCTCTTTCAATTAATTTTATTGAATAGCCAAATTTGATAAATTAGCACAGCTAAAATAAGCATTTGCATGTGTTACAAATGACTTTTTACAGGAATAAAACAGTGAAAATTACAAACTGTAAAAAGGGGAACAAGTAAAACCTTGCCTCCAGTTCAGGAGTACATGGTTTACAAATTCACACTGAAGATCAATGTCTGAGTTCAGAAAACAAGGATTAATATTACAATATTTTACACTACTTTACAAAAAAAATCAAATTTACTATAAGGATTTAATCAGTAACTAGTGAACAGAAGCTTTGTCACATTTGATGGTCCCTTAACAGCCATTTTGCGTCTGATTTACATATTTTGTCAAACTGAATAAAAGCAAATTTTATCCTAGTTATTGCAAAACTGTCAAGGTTGGCTCAAATGCAAGTTGTTAAATTACAGAAAAGCAAATGCTAATTAAATGGATTTTTCTGATGCTAACTGAATTCAACATAGTTACCAGTCATATTGAAGTATTGTTTTAAAAAATCTTGAACTAGAAAAATAGAGAAAATCTGTTGTGGACTGCTATGCTAAGATGTGAGCATCTGGGCCACCTTTTGCCTAGTTAATTTGCTGTAGATCTTAAAAAACATGTAACTACAGCATAGTACAGGCAGTTTTATACACAATCTGCCCTACAATCCCCCATTATTAAAAAGTAATGTGAGGTGAAGCAGGTGACATTTTCCCCCATTACAAGCAATAAAATTAGGAAATACAGTATTGCAAAAAGAGTATGAACATCCCAAAAAGCATTCTCCCCGACAGTAATATGTGCTCACTGCTCTTGATTTTTCTTTTAGAAAAAGAGAAGATAGAGACATTTTCCATGAAGGAAGACACTCAGTCACACAGAGTAATTTATGCGAAACCTACGACTGACTCATCTGCAGTTAGTAAGTCTACAGCACCCCCTCCACTTCAGACCAGTTCCTTGTATACACAGAACATACTGTTGCACACTAGGTTCTCCTCACACAAGTAATGCTGAGAAACTGGCCAGCACCATCTGTTCAGCATTGTATGCATGCGGTAGTGCATATTTACTTGGTGCCGGATGTGTTTATCCCCCACTTGTGGGCATGTCTATATCTGAACCAGAAGGGCAACTGATGCACTGATGCCTTGTTTTTGTGTGTGTGGATTGCTCTTGCTAGACTGGAATGATTGTATTCAATTTTGTTTTGAAGCTTCAAGAGAACAGTGTTAAACATTCAGGCTTTGGTTGGGTTGTGATGCAATCAGTGGATGGTTTTCCAGAACACATCCCATAATCATATACTGTTGAAATTCATTATAATTTCTGAATGACAAATGCTCAAAATAAATTAGAGCTTCCACAAGATACCAGCAACAAAATACTTCAATTTAACGTTTCAACAGGTGTCTTTTAATCCTTTTAAATAGACTTTTTCCACTGTAACATGACAATGACAATTCTGAAAGTAACTGTTCATAGGCCACTCTGACAGACTGCATAGATTAGCAGGCAATGTGGTTAGACATATATAGGAGTCGATATTCTGATTCAAAATGCTGGTTTATAAACACTACAGCTCGTTAGATAACTTCAGTAGCTTTTTTGTGCCAATACTTCTTACCCATACCTGGCACTGAGGCATCTTTTTTTAAAATCACTTACAGCTGAACAGAAGCAATGGCCTGAAAATAGCTGTGAAGGATTACTCAGAGGAAATACTAAGGGGGAAAAGTGCAATGGAAAATATTGCCACGCCCCTGCTTTCGAAGAGCCTGAAGTGGGGTATGAGGAAGAACAGAAATCCATGCCAGCTACAAATTACATCATTAAAGAAAGATGCTACTGATGCAGGTTGCTTGCATGGTATTTTATACAGACATATAATAGAACACAGATACTATTTGTCATGATTTAATCTACAGGGGTTTTCAGGGTGTGAGTAAAACATTTATCTTATGTGCATACACTATGCAGAAGTTGGGTTTCATGACTGATTTCAGTTAAGTAGGATTTCTGAAACCAGGCAAACTTCTTCCCCTTAAAGCCACAAAATGCTTCCCTGAAAGAGTGGGGGTTTTTTTGTCTTTTAAATAGCAACTTTACTTCTGCTAGGATGTTTCCCTGCATGTCAAATCAAATGTATATAGCAAAAATTATGGGATTAGCATCACTAGTAAGCATTTCATAGGAAACCCAATATAAAAATGTGACTTAATTTTAATCAAATGCAATTCATAAGAAGGCCATGACTTTTAGTAGTATTCTCTGTTCCCCTATTTACTTTTCATTAATGAATTAAAGACTACACACACCATGTTAACAGCCAAAACTAGAGCCTGTATTCACCATCTGTGCAGCTGAATCAGGCCACTTAATTATAATTCCTATTGGACATAATGCAAGTTTGTTGTTCTCTTTATACTAGAATACTGATGCATCCTAAAACGTTTTTAAATGAACTATTTCATATTCATTTTTAATCAAACTAGACCACTTCAAGTTCACTTTGCATGTTCATCATAATCCATTTTAAAAGGCAGTAGAAACTAAATTAATTAAATATTGTATTTGTTCACTTCACAATGAATTGTTTCATTGTTCTTTTAATTTTTTTAAGTTAGTGATATATATTGTATAATAAAGACAATATGGTTTCCCTGCAACTCAGTTTTGGAAAGTCATAAACCTAGCAGCAAAACATAAAGCAGAAAAATAAAAAGTTAGAAATATAATAATCTGAACAAAAATCTGGTTTATAAAGGTTTAACCCCTTCAATATTGCCTTTATAACTAATGCCGCAATTACTTACAGTGAAACATTTTGCAGCAAATTAAAGGCATCTAACTTGTTCAAATACATTTTTAAGTACACTATCATGTAGTTGTACATTTGTTTTGGAGCTGTGGTCCTTTATTTACTTTGCTTTTCTAAAAAAATCACAGTGAGATTCTTATCAACTGTATCATGTCCAAAACTTAACAGGGGCATTACAAGCACAACTGTTCTGCAGAAGAAAGTGAACCATGTAAGTGAAAGGCTCATTTGTTCACTTGCTGCTGAATATGTAGAAGGAACTCATAGTACGATAAGGCAGATTCTGTTCTGTCTTCTATCATGTTCTGCAGGAAGATCGGTTTCCATGGACTTTCCTCCCTTCAAAAGAAAGCAAAAGGAACTCTGAATGAGTGAAATAGAACTACATATAGTACTTTATTTTTAACTTATTAGTTACAATGTGAACTAGCAGATAAAAATGTAAAAAAGCAAGTCTATTGTATTAACATCTCAGATACCTGCAGATTTAAAGACATATGGACTGATCCAGCAGCTCTTTGCTGAAACAATGTAATGCAGGCACATAAATCTAATGCAAGCAAAGATATTCTCATTCACCATAACATCTAACAGCTCTACACCTACAATGGGACAATATGCAAAGATCTGCTGTTGCTTGAGTGTAAGGGAAGTTGTTGGTCATGTGGTTATTCCACATACACAATGAAGATGTCAGTTTTGCAAGTAATTTTACTATTTTCAGCATTTATGTATCACTGTTTAGTGCAAACCGATATAGCAAACACATTTCAAGAGGGAGCAACAGTGAACACCACATCCAACATTCCAGTAAAATCTCAAAGCTGAAGGAATAAGAGAGATTTCTTGGGAGTGTGTATCTCAAAGCCCTACACGAGGTCACCAACGTGGTGTCTGTAGGCACCATGGCACCTACCAATGCCTTGCTGAGCACCTGCCCAGTGTTTTTAGAGAGGTGGCCAAAGCCAGCAGGGCTTCTTGATTGGTCATTTAAAGTCTCATTTGCTATGCGGATTTTTAAGACTTTGCTTCAGCAGCAGCTTTCACCACTGCACAAGATCTTTACTGTGTGACTGAAGAAGTATGCAAGAAAATATTTTTAAACAGTATGTGCATGTTAAAAGGCATCCTGTTAAACAGAGCTTCTGCCTGAAATGAAGAGTTACTCTTAGAGTTATGCAAGAGCTCACTTCCTGACATTTTGTGGTTGGGTCCACCTCCTGTGGCAGCCATTTTGTTGTAGGATCTGCCACTCTGTGTCAGAATTCCAGAGGTGCCCACAGCCTCAAAAAAGTTGGGGACCCTTGCCATAAATCAAGAAAACTGAATTCCTGAAAAAGAAGGCACCCCAACCGGTAGTTTGTTACTCAGCTACTTGTCCCAGAGAGTGGTAGGTTGTACAGCCCCCCAAGGTGCATGCTTAAGTGTTCCATTAGAAACCACTATTTACCTTATTATATACAATGTGGGGAAGAATGGCCTTTGCTCCCTCAGCCAAGAGATAAAAGCCAGCACTCTAGAGGATTCAGTTGTGTCGAGTTCTGGCAGATGTGCCTGGAAAAGGGAAAAAAGCCATTTTGAACCCTTAGCAAAAAACCCCAAAAGACAGACAACTTCCATATTCAGAGGGAACAGCATTCTGTATCTTAGCTTGACATTGGCCTCCCACATCTCCAAGTACACACCAGCATTGGAGGGAGGAAGAAAGAATGGAGAGAAAATCCTTTCCCCACTGCAATTTAAGCAATGTACTGTGGCTATTCTCAAGTGAGACTGAAAGATTGTGTATCGTGTTTGAATTCAAACAGCATGCTGATCTCTCTCTCTCAAATCAATGTACTTTGGAACAGGGTATTCGTTTTGCATATTGAAGTCCCATTCACTATACTGTGGAGGAACAAGTGAATTGCCCCCTTTTTAAGGACATGCTGGCTTATTCAAGAGAAGTAGACAATCTGATTCTCTCATAATAGGAACAGATCTTTTGTCTGTGTATAAAATAGCTAAATGTACCAACTGCATAATTACAAAGTGAAGGAGAATAACCCATTCTGAAAGGAACGGTGGCCTACTTAGGTGGATGCTGAACAAATAGTTTCCAAGCATGGAGATATAAACACATGCCCTTAAAAAGGACATCTAAAGACTGCAACTGCTACAATTAGAGACGTGAGCTGCCTCTGCAAAGCTATCCTAACAAGCACTGGAGACTGCACATAGACAGCATTTTAACCTTTGTGAATTAGAACTCTACAGAAAAGCAGAAAACATGGTCTTACCATATTGTGCGGTATTGATGCATAGTTTGGTACTCCAAGGACATGGCTGATAAAGTTCTGTCCACAGTTCTTTCCAATCCATAAATACATGACCTGTCGAATCATGGATAATCACAACACATTAATCTGTGCAATACATGCTCATCCTAACCACCTTCTAGATAATAATTATGCAGCCTTAAGATGAGAATATATGTTAACAAATCATACAAACAAGTCAGCAAAATGCAACTTACAGAGCCAGCATCCATAAGGTAAGCACCATCCCTACTTATTTTCTCCACGGATAACTGGAGAATGGGTGCCTGAGGTATTGTTCTGTCATTGATGTTGAGGGCTCCCTAAAGAGAGATGGCAGATCACAGTTAGGTCTTGAAAATAAGGCAGACAGGACAGCGCATCACATATGGTGTACAACTAGGCTGGAGATTACCTGCAAGTTATTTATTAATAAGAATAGGACTTCCTATCAAGTACAAGAGAGCCGCCAATATGCAGTATGTCCCTAAAATGGACAGGGGGGAAAATCGATCCCATTTTAAGAAATGCCTATTTGCCTTGGTGAATATACCTATAATTTCCTGGGTATGTACTCCTTAGAATCGGCTGACACAAAGTCTCACATGCTGCTATAGAAGAGTTTGTTTACAAGCTACGGTGCAGAACTGCTGTTACTTTCAATGGGCGTGTACAGAAAGCGTTCCCAGTGGCCATCACTGCATCACAAATCATCTTTGCAGCTGTCCATTTCCTTCTGATGAAATTTGAGAAGCTTTCTTTTCACATTACGAAATTGTTCAAATTGTCAAAAATAGGTGAATTTCCATTATACAAACCTGCTGGTAAGTAATTTCTAGTTGTATTGTATATATTCACAACACTGTCGCTATTCATAATCTTAAAATTTACTGCAGTTTGTACAGCATCTACCTCTCAAATTTAACAGATGCAGACTGATTCCAGATTACTGCTTGTTGTAGGTTTACAAATGAAACCCGTCAGTTAAAAAAATATTCACTGTCGTTATTCATAATCTTAAAGTCTACTGCAGTCTGTACAGCATCTACCACTCAAATGTAACAGATGCAGATTGATTCCAGATTACTGCTTGTTGTAGGTTTACAAATGAAACCCGTCAGTTAAAAAAACATGAACTGAAGCAGATTATTAGTTGTAGAGATCCACACTACATGATGTGAATCAACATTACAAGACACTACTACAGCAGATGGTTGAGGAGGTTTCTGAAGCATCCTCCTATATATGAGGAGGCACAATCCAATCCCTGGTCCTATGAGGAGTCCTCCATGTAGGCAAACAGATTCTAGAGGCTGCCGCAAAATGCCATCTAAATACTAGGGAATGGCCTGTGTGTAGAGCCTCCATCAACTATGCCAAAGTAACGAAGACTCAAAATGTAACAGCAAGGAATCCCACTGGCAAGCTCTCATTGCACACAGTTTACCCTCTTACTTGGACTACCCAGGGCACCCATGTCAGGCAGGGCAGGAAGTGGGTTGAGTTAATAAAGAGAATTTTTTCTCCCTCTCCCAAAAGAACTCAAGGGCATCCAATGAAACAGATGGGCAGTAGATTCAGGATGGACAAAAGAAAATACTGCTTTACACAGAGAGCGATTAAAATGTAAAATTTGCTGCCAGAGGACATAGTGATGGCCACAGGAATAAACAGGTTTAAAAGATGGTCAGATTCATGAAGGATAGGTGTATCAGTGGCTATTAGCCATGGTGACTGAGGGGAATCTCCACATTGAGAGGCACTAAACCTCCCAATCCCAGAGCCAGGAGGCAAGATCTTGGCCTCCATGCCCTGTTGTTGGCCCTCCAGAGGAACTGGTTGGCTACTGTGAGAGACAAGATGCTGGACTTGATGGACCACTGGTTTGATACAGCAGGGCTCTTATGTTTTTACACTATTAATTCAGGCATTGATAAGTGGAGGGTGTGTGTGGAGGAAAAGGGAGTCTCCCTGTAAGGTCTTCAAAAGAGTGCAGCAGGATTCCCCTTCAATGAGACATGAAAAGCAAACTTCTTTTCAAACCCACATTAAGAAAAGGCTGGATCATGTCCTTCATGACTGTTTTTTTTGGCTGACATTTTACAGCAGCCCAACCAGTGTTCCCTCTAAGCTGAGTTAGTGTGAGCTAGCTCACAGTTTTTTAGCCTCCGGCTCACAGATTCTTCTCTTAGCTCAGGAAGGATGGCTTCAGAGCAAACTAATTTATGCAGTAGCCGAATCGCCCGCTCACAACTTTAATGCCAGTAGCTCACAAAGTAGAATATTTGCTCACAAGACTCCATAGCTTAGAGGGAACATTGAGCCCAACACATAAAACCCTTTCACCCAGTGTTTAAAGGGGCAAATTAAAAGCAAACCATACCTCATCTGTGAGATTGTCAATTCTGTACAAAGTGGGATGCATCATAAGCATGAGGTACACTAAAGGTTGGTTTTTCACTTGACACATGGTAAAGATGCGATCATCTAAACGTGCGTTTGTACCAGTTTGGAATGCTTTCTGTGAAAACGTGCAGCAACAATACTGTTATTAGAAAACTCAGTGCAAAAATATCAGAAGATTAGCATCACATTTCAAGATTATGAAGTAAGGGAATAGAAGAAGATAAAAAATAGTCTCACAGGAGAGATATATAAAAAATTATGAATTTTTCCCAAGCATTCTATAAAATCTACTATAATTACTAGAAAGAAATGTATGCAGTATGTCCCTAAAATGGACAGGAAAAAAATCGATCCCATTTTAAGAACTGCCTATTTGCCTTGGTTAATATACCCATAATTTTCTGGGTATGTACTCCTTAGAAACGGCTGACACAAAGTCTCACATGCTGCTATAGAAGAGTTTGTTTACAAGCTACGGTGCAGAACTGCTGTTACTTTCAATGGGCGTGTACAGAAAGCGTTCCCAGTGGCCATCACTGCATCACAAATCATCTTTGCAGCTGTCCATTTCCTTCTGATGAAATTTGAGAAGCTTTCTTTTCACATTACGAAATTGTTCAAATTGTCAAAAATAGGTGAATTTCCATTATACAAACCTGCTGGTAAGTAATTTCTAGTTGTATATATTCACTGTCGTTATTCATAATCATAAAGTCTACTGCAGTCTATACAGCATCTACCATGCTCCCTTAGTCTATCAGACCTCTTCAGCAACACCACCTGACAGAAGGGTGATAAGTTTAACATGATCACAAGTTTCCAAACTATCTTTTATCCACCCAATAAGATTTGGCTACAGAATCTGTGTTAAAACTTAAGCAAGTGTTTCTTTGGTTCTTACCTGTTTTAAGAGTGCCAGTATGTACAGTGGGAAGAGACGTAATGAGCAGGGAGCCATGAGGCCAGGCTGTTGAATAGTTAGGACAGAGGATCGGTATGCAGAAAGAGAATCTATTACAGCATTCACGAGTGCATCTCGAGCATCACTCAAACTAGCAGAAACTGACCGGTCAACAGCTGAAAAGGAATGGTATGTAGTGAGCTTGACTATCAAGGCAAGGTGTTTCTAAGACAAGTCACTTCTACAGTTGCTTAATCATAAGAACACACAGTAGTCTGACAAACACTGATTTCTGCCATAGTGTTCTGCATTCTATGCCATTCTCAACCAAGTTTTTCTGACAGCATTTGGCCTCAATCATACAGTTACTTCAAGAAGTAAAAGAAAAATTGTTTAAACAATTTAGACATTTTGGCTTGGATCCTAACCTCCCTTTCCACTCATGCCAGGTACTTGTGCTCATGGAAGAGGGGAAGGTCAATTTTTGCAGCCCTGCACTTTTAAAATTTTATTTCAACAACAAAAAAGGAAAAATAACAAGTAGGGGGGATTTAAAATTGAGCGATCAAAAAAGGGGGGAAACATATGTACATAAAAGAAAAGGGGGAATATATATCTATAAATATATAAAAGAAACAGAAATACAGCAGATCTACATATGTTTCTATAAAACATTCTCAAATATCTAAAAATAAGTCCACACACAATTGTTGCTATATGACATGTAGTCAAATATTAATAGAGTTGTAAGGTCTTCACTGATTTACAGGAGGTGGGCATTTATCTCTACAATGTTGTAATATAAATCTTTTAGCTGTAGTAAGGGCATGGAGGATCAATTTTCATTGACCATCACTTAGGCTCCAAGAGACAGGCAGACGGTTTAAAAGCACATAAGCATCCTCAAAAATCAGTGAATATTCTAATACAGAATTGATATGAACAATAACTTCCTCCCAGAAAAATCAAATGACTGGACACACCCAATGCCAATTAGAGACTTTACTCAATCCTTTACTAAAGAGTCGGTGAGTCCAATACATCCTAGCAGAACAAAAGGGAAAAAATGCCAGGTGATAGATGACTGATTTATTATCATACAAAGTCCCTACATGTTTTGCTGTGCAGGCTTCATCAGGGGAATCAGAGAATTCACCTAGTGCTGGACCTGTCCACAGCATATTCACCTAGTGCTGGACTTGCCCACAGTAAATGACTGTGGATGGGTCTAGCACTAGGTGAATTCTCTGATCCCCCTGATGAAGCCTGCACAGCAAAACACATAGGGGCTTTGTATGATAATAAACCAGTCACCTATCACTTGGTATTTCCCCCTTTTTCTTCTGTTGGCACATTGCTGGGTGTAGCCCAGTTTTTCTTCATCCAATACATACTAAACATAACTTTTTGCTGAATAAGTACTAACTTAAGGCCATGCCCCACTGCATTGGCAAAACACTGCGATCTAGCTCCTTATTCTGTTAATTCTTGAAACTCTACATATCATATTTATTAATCAACATCAAATATCTATAAATAAATATTGTAGGTTTTGTTTTCTGCATTGATTTCAATTAGAGTTTCCAGGAGCAAAGAAGACTCTGAGAAACTTAATGTTGCAGGGCCATATTTAGATACCGACATATGTTCCTGAGGGTCCACTTACCATTGTGGCACAATTTCTGGAGTTACAGAAGACTACAGAAGACAGGAGAGGAGGGAAGCTGCCATTTACGCAGTGCAGCTTTGCTCATGCTGCACACAACTGAAGACTTTACGTACAAGTATCTCACATTCAAACAAGCAAATAAGTAACCACTTACCCATATTGGCTAAAAGTCCAGTAATAGCTTGTACATCAGCACCCATATAAACATCACTCAACTGGTTAACAACTGGTAAACACAGTGTGTGGACACGAATCCTTCTTTCACCTGTACAGAGAACAGAATGTGATCCATGGTCTCCAATCAGTATTTAACAAACCTGTTCAAGCTCTGCTTCAGAAAATACCAAAACAGTAACATAAAATGATAAATCCTAGTTTTTCTTTGTAATAGTAATTCATTTTGGATATTAAATAGTATATGCTTAGTTGCCCATATTCTGCTTGACACAATTGTCCATGAGCTGCTACCCGCTCTTCAAATGTTAGAGAACAAAGTTCTAAGCTAGTGCTAGCGAACTAATCTGTGAGTAAATGACTCATACCCAGCTAATTTTATCTGAAGATCTGGAAAAAGCATGACCTCTTGAATTATCAGTGGCATTTGATGCCATGACAGTCTTACCTTTACTAGATGTATAAAGGAGGGCAGACTGAAAACAGACCACTTGCATGTCTGTCAGACTCTCTTCTACTGACATTTGTACAGCATATCCTGCATCAGGGTTCACATTGGGTAATGACAACAAGTCCGTTGACCGCACAAAAAAGTTGCCATGAAAGGTATGAATGGAAAGACCTAAGATGAAAAGGAGCATTGATTTAGGAAATCTGTTTTAACACTATGAACTGATGGATTATTTGCACTATCCTCTGAACTGTATTCACATCATGATGCTGAGGAATACTTTGATACAGGAGTTTTAAATGTTATTTTGGCCAAATAAAGTCACAAAGAAGCTTGATTCTTCCATAGAAGATACCCTGTGTGCTGCCACAGTACACCAACTTGTGGTGTGTATCCTCTATTCATTATTAGTATATTCCATGCGCATGCTGGGACTTCTCAGGACCCTTCGTTAGTATCACTGCCCCTGCACAAGGGGAAATCAGCAACCTCCCTTTGTACATGCAGAAGCACTTTTTTACATGCAAGGGACTCCACTGGACCTCAGCTAATATCTCCTGAACATGACACAACTATGGTGATCATATGTGACATAAGGAAAACTTGCACAAGTATGCAGACACCAGCACTGTCACTACTGATGAGTATTTCAGTCCTGAAAGGTGGTTTTGGCAGCAACGGAAGGGAATACAGATCAATCTTCTAACAGTAATGGACAAAGAAGCAGCTCCACTGTATTAACATATCTCATCAAAGATTTAATACCCTGGTAAAGTTCTCATTTTTATGGAAGTGTATCACATATTAAGCCTTCCATTGGGCAAAGAGCAGAATCTTTGAAGGCTGATACCTAAGCTTGACAAACCGTGCCAGCATATCCTGGATAAGTCCACTAACAACATCAAGAGACTGGCTTTTCTGAAACAGTCACCATATATCACACCACGTGCCAAGGTTTCTTACTACTTGAGAAAGCAAGCTCATCATTCAGCTGTCATCAGATAATGAACATGTATGCATGTGTCAGCATTGTTAATTTCCAAATTTCTAATATAAAAATTCTAAGTTTTAAATGTTTAGATGTATACTTTTGCCAAATTACTCATTTAGGCACTTATGGGAAAGTCCTACTTTTAACATTGGCAAATTAAATTCTCTCAAACCTTTGGTACATCTTATCCTCATAACAGCCTCAAAGCCGATCTTCCTAGTCAAGTATCGCTTAAGCTCCTTCTGTAATTTCTCGACCAGAGGAGGATTCTGTTGGTGATGGTAAGATTGGTAGTAATAGACACTACCAGCTGAATACCTTGATATACACCCTAGAAAAGAAAAAAGTGCAAATAGTTGTTTACTTACTAGCTGATCAGATCCATTTAATAAGTGTAGACAAGTTTAAGAATTTGTCAGTAGGAACAAGAAAAATACTACCAATGAGCACAGCAGCTAAAATGTGCAAATAATTTTCCTGCATATGTGTTCACACAGTTGATGAATATAAGATGGCACCACACCAGGTAGGACTAAACTAAGATTTAACAGACTCAGTCAGTCAATCAAGAGTGCATTGTCAACTTAAACAGGTTAATATTTTATTCTAGGCAGGTTACACTGTGCAAAATAGGGCTTCCCTGAGACATAGATCCAGGTACAAATTGAAAAAGCAAAGACAAATTGAGAAAGCAGACATTACCAATGGAAAGAAAATGGTTCATTAACTTGGCATTTATCATTCCAATTTTCCAGGATCATATTTCCTAATTGTCTTTCTATGCTCTTACAAAACAGTTGTGATAAAAATTACTATACCTACTAGTAAAGTGGGTGGATGATACCAACAATAAAAGCAGCAAAAGTGATTATCTACAGACAGTGTGGGTTTCTACACACTGGTATGCAGAAAGCTATGTCATCGTGAACTAACCAGAAACAAAAGACACAGACTGCTGAGAGCAGTTAAGAACCCATGGGGGTGGGGGGAGACCCATAAGAGTTTATAGAAACCCAGGTATGGGAATTTATAGAGTTCATTTTCTCTCTGCAAATTCTTCAGAGGCCCCTAGACTGTAATCCATATTTTTAAAATAAACAGGATTCCACCTTCCCCCACTAAGTTAGTAGCTATAATCCATTTAGTTACTATTAGGAAACTTAATGATCTTTTCTTTAAAGTCTTAAAAAAGCAATTATCACAACTGATTATTATGAAGATTAAATAATGACGTATCTTTTAAAGCAAAAATCTGAGAAGACACTTCTTCCTTGAAAATTATGAGAGTTTCCTTATATAAAGCCATGGAGACAGTCCAGTTCTCCACTGCTTCTATCCCACTCTGCTCAATGTTCAGAATATGCCCCTCCCCTACAAAAAATATTCAGAGCTGTTTTGTGCATTACTCTGTGCACAGGGCACATCTGTATTGTGGCTTATGCCTGGAAACCTTTAAATGTTTTTCTTTTGTGGGATGGGAATATTTTAGGATGAGGCAATCTATACAACACTAAATCTATTACTAGGTTATTACCAGTTTATTTGTTACTTATCAACCAAGTAGGCTCATTTCCTTTTCTTTTTTGCGCTGTTCCATTAATACATCCTATCGGAGCTGAACTTATGTATAAGATAAGTAAGCTACTGTTTAGTAAAGGTAATGGTTTCCCTTGCTCGAAAGCTAGTCGAATCCAACTCTAGGGGGCGGTGCTCATCTCCATTTCCAAGCCAAAGAGCCAGCGCTGTCTGAAGACATTTCCGTGGTCATGTGGCCGGCATGACTAAACACCAAAGCTACTATTTAGGACCTCATATTATGAGGGGCCTCTAAATACAAAAAGATTATTAAAATTTACAATTTTTTGGTTAATGCTACGGGGCCTCCTAAATTTAACCTAGTTTACGGTCTCAGCATTTCTCAGACTGGCCTTGCAGCCTGTGATCCACCTCACTATATGTTTGGGCTTTCAGAATAGCTCCATTCTTACAGAGCGTACATAACCTTGTGAGCACCACTGTGTCAGGCATTCTTAATCCAGTCCCTCTGCATTCCTATTTCAAACATAGTTTTTGATATATCCTCAAACTAATTGAGCGGGTTTCTTTCTTTTTCATGTGCTGATCAGGATATTGGCAGCTTCCTTCAAAATACCTGAAATATTCCTGGCAGCTCTGTTGATTGGTGGCATCAAAGAGCCTATGAAGAGACTTCCCAGCAATAATAGCAGGAAGTACAAACTAGGAAATGTATTTTATGCTCAGAGAGGATTCTCAGAAATTGTATGAGTATTTGTAACATTATCCCAATTGTAGCTTCTCATACTCAGATTATTATTGAATCTTCATCTTTGTTATTTAAAGCTTAAATAATATGACAGAGAACCATGACAGAGAACCAATGGTTATGAGGCAGTATATAAATGACTTATTTCAGTCTTTAATCCCACCTTTTTAAAATGAGACATCCAAAAATACAGACATCAGAATGCCTTACCTAATGAAGCCAAATCAGAGTACTGCCCGCTAAGAAGAAACAAGTCAACTGCAACTTGCTGTCCCGAGCAATCCAAGGCCAGCTTTTTATAGAAGTCAGTAGATGGCGTAAGATGTATATCCTGTTAATAAAGCAGCCAGAAATAAGATTCCAAACCACCTACCCCAAACACCAGCTTATAGATATTAGTGGTTGTAACTTTGATTTATGTAACAGTAAGGTTTGTAATATTTTTCTCAAGCCATTTTAGGAAGTCCATACTGACTCCCTTTTACAATTTGTCAAGTGATTCAGTTGTACTTTAAGAATTATTTAGAATCAGGACACCCATTTAGAGACTGTGCTTCTCTACCTTTGCAGATGCTTTTTGGTTAGGCTCTTCACGAGGTTTAAGTGCACCTGCTCCAACAGATGGAAGTTGTGTCTGGAAGACAGAAATTCGACCACCGGTAGGGGACATCAATTTAAAGGCAGCCTGCAGTGCTGGTCCCAGAGCACTCTGTGTTTCCAGGGAGTTGGTAAACATCTGAGGCAAGGTTCTTAATAAATCTTGAATTAGCTGAAGAAAAAAGTTTTTCAAAGCATTAGAAGTTTCAAAGAACATTCCTCCCATGCCAGAGAACACAGAATACAACCTTCCATTAGTACCAGTAGGTATATCAAAATATACATAAAATATTGATATTATATTTTAGCTGCCATTTGTAACTGTCAGTCTCTATAGGTACTTCTTATAGTTTTTCAAGATGTAGCCACAGATTCTGAAGTTCAAATTGTCCCTTTCACCTTTCCCCTATTAGCAAGTCTGCTGCCCTTCCCAAGAACTAGCACACTACACTGGTTAGAGTGACAGTCTAGGATCTGGGAGATCCAGGTTCAAAATTTCCCACTATGCTTGCTGGGTGACCTTGTGCCAGTTACAAACAGTCAGCATAATCTACCTCACAGGATTGCTGTGAGGATAAAATGGCAGAGAGGAGAATATTGTAAGCTGCTTTGGGTCCCCATTGGGGAAAACAGTGGAGTGCAAATGAAGTCAATAAATAAATACATCTGCCTCACAACTTTGCCGATTGCATCTAATAAAATTTTAACACACTTGGAAATAAATTGTAAACACTGCAGCAGCTGGGCAATGGCACCAGTAAAGTTGTTTCACAGTCTGTACCATTACATGAAGAGTACCAGCTTAATGTCAGTGTTACAGCATCTAATTAAAATCCTTTTAACTTACATGAAAGGCCCTCCCCTTTCAACGGAACGTACTATATAAAGCATGTGTACTTACAGACCAATGCTATGAACAATCATTTCAAAGAACATCCTACATAACTTAATGGGACGTATTACAAGTATGCATATATACAGCTGCTGTCTCTTCCACAACATGGCAGAAACCAAGTCCATACTTCTAGCAAGGGTACCTTATTGTAACTGGCATGGGATGGAAGAGAAGGTAGATCTTGTGGGAGTATTGGTTATTGCACTGGTGCCTATGGTCTGGCCATACTGCCTCTAGAAAGTCCTGGTTCTTAGCTGGGGAGGCTTGGACTCAGGATGGGGTACTGGAGCCTGGACGGAGAACATGATCTCACAGGGCTAAGCACTGCCTAAACTCAAGAAAGGTGCAATTCAGCAAGCTGGGGTCAGTTCTCAACCCAGTACTGTGCCAGTTCTTGCCCTCTCTTGCCATCCCCCAGTCCTCCCTCCTACAAGCGTAATGATTTGCAACGCCAAATGAAGACTTTCATAATTTGGAAACTCCAGTGATTTCTAGGTGGGAATTTTGTGCTGAACTCAGCTGAATAGCATTTTCTTTTATATTCTACAATAAAAAATACTTGCCAATCATTTAAAGCATTCATCATATTGAAATCCAGCAAATTAAAAGAGCTGATATTTCAGACAATGACCCTGCCTTTAGGTTTCTAGTTTTACTTTTCACTTTCTTCCTTTAAAACGGCAGTCAATTACAGAAGAACTACAATGTTATCTTCACAATGAACACATCTATGTACAACTTGAGCTGAAGGGGGGGATCTTGCAAGTTATACTTTCCTTATATCAAGTAAGCAAAGTGATAAAGTATGGTTTACTTATCATCATTAATTACATCTTCGTAATGCTTGGATTGCATATCACTCTTACCTCTTTGCTTTCATTTAAGTTTACTAGTAGGTTCTCAGGCATCGGTATAAACACATCTGTAAGAAAAACAAGAGTTATGAAACTTAGCAGTCTGAATACTACAGAGGTATAAATAATGCTTTTCAAAACTATTCAGATACAATATCTGCAGTGAATTCTATGCACACTAATAAGATCCAAAAAAGAAAATTTGGGGGGGGGGGTGTTAAACAGACTCTTTTCTGAAAGCAGTTTCTTAACACTTCATGGAATGCTACTCTGGAGGCTTCCATTAACATTAGGCCAGCTTTGTGAGAGGAAGAAAGAGCTGAAAAGCACCAGTGTTGTAGTCTTTGGGCTCCTGGCCACAAATCATCAAGTTCTGAATTCCACACATGGTAGGCGTATTCCAAACATATATATATTTGCTGAAGTCAGCAAGCCAAACAAGTTCTAATCTAATCTGAGATATACGACTGGCCATCTTGATATGCACCTACTGGAAGAGACTCTAGCACTTCCTACATGGACATGATCTGTGTAGAAAAGTCATCTGTTTACATCCTTGAATAGTACATTTGACTTTTTTCATGAAGAAGTTGACTTTGGTCACTGATAGATTAAACTTTTTCAACATGGGACTCTACGTAAAAAATTAAATGTTACAAGTGATTTCTACTTACCTTCAATATCTGAAACTATTAACATCTGAGGCTGAGAGAGACCCTCCTGAAGGCTATAGAAATGGATTGTGCTGTCAAAAGTTATAAAGCCTATTTTTGTTCTAGTGTTTCCTGGGAGTCTGAAAATTAAACACAGAAACTTAGCATCATGTTTAACAAGGGTCTACATTCACATACCTGCCAAACAGATACTTTCTATGCAACAGAAAATGTCTGTAGTATATTGCCCTCTGGATATAAATAATTTTTCTGCACAGTTATCAGTCCAATATTCAGATTTCTTCAGAGTCCTTCAATCCGAAAAAGCTGATGTAGCAATATATTATTGTAACAAAACAGAGATGACGCAGTACTCCATTTATAAGAAAAATATTTGACAATGGGAAAAACTATGGAATGAGAGGAAGATTTAAAAGTTTTTCATATTACATTTGATATGGCCCCTCACTTCACCAACTGCCACTGAAGGCCTGTTTTTAAGAATCATCTCCCCTGAGGCCTGGAGATCGAAGAGCCTGGTGAACCACCCAACCGCACCCAGTGATTCTGAGGCGGCCCTTTCCTCAGGACTGCATAACAGCAGTTTTAATGATATAACTGTATTTACCTGCTGTAAGTTATAACAGCATGTTTTAAAAGTGAGATAAAAATTTCTAAATAGATATGAAATTACAAAGCAGCACTAAAGCACAATGTTCTTGATTAGCATCTCCCTCCAGGATATACCCCAACAACCATTGGATGCAGCCTAAGCACAGAAAGGTACCATGGGCCTCGGCCACACGGGCAGGAAAATGCGGGGGGGGAGGCGTGGCTGTTTGCCCCGGAGCAAACTAACGTGCGACTGCGCGATCAGGCATCAGGTTGAAATCCCATCGAGCTCCCGTGGATAGGGGGGAGGTGCCGAGCACACGACGCAGCAAAGAAGCGGAGCGGCAAACGGGGTTGTGTTTTTTTAAAAAAAAAATTGAAATGTGCGCATGCTCCATTGGGTGCTTGTGCGCATCCGTGGAGACTCGGGGAAAAAAACCTTTTTGCGAGGGGACATGGGCGGGCGCCGGAACTACCACCAGAAACGCGATCAGACGCCCGCCCTTGCCCCGCGATTTCCGGAAACTAGTACCTCCGAGGTACTAGTTTTTTACCTCGCATCTTCGGCAGGAAGCCTCGGGTGCGCCACGGGAGCTCTACACTTCCCAGATGTGGCGGTGAGATCGCACCCGGAAAATCCGCCTATCTTCTGTCTCTCTAGCGTGCCTAATGCTCCGTGTGACCAGGGCCATGATGAAGCAAACTGGCATTTTCAGTACGAGGAAATCAAGTATTAGAACATTAAACTTTTCTGAGAGTCACATGAATTTGTTATCTAGTTGCCTGATCAATGCTCTCTTTCAAAGCTACCCACAGTGTTTGAAGGACACATATGGAACCTGAACGTGCATTAATTGTGTACCTTGCTAGATTTTAAAAGTTCATCAAGTAAAAGAGCTGATGATAAATTAGCTCAAACAAGCCCTGCAAAAATGTGACCATTAAAAGACACGAACAAAAAGATACATAGAACTTACAATTCTAGATTGTCCAACAAGGTCTTGCATACAGTGTTCAAGTATCCTGTTTCTATTGCATTATGAGACACATCAAATACAAAGAGGTACACAGGAGGTTGAGGTGGACGAAGCTGAAAAATAAGCAGTTATGTTTTGGTTACTTGAAGTTATTAGGCATTGTAAACGGTCTGTTTTAAATAAAAATTGCCAGCCAAAACTGTACAAGATAGACATTTACCAAGGGGGAATAGATAAATCAAAAGTGAGCACGCAAACACTACATATTTTTCTTTAGACTCCTGATATAAATGCCAGGAAGTTAGACATCTAAAACTGTCTTGAACTCATTTCTTAAATGCCCCAAATCTAAGGGAGCATTGTTTTTCAGACATCAGTGGTATCATACTGGGATGCAGAAGCATATATAGCTAAGACGGCTATGGAAGCAGGATTCAAATTTCATGGATCATTTAGCCACATTTAGCCCCTAATAATGCTACTCCGCTCCCAAATCCCAATCATGCCCAAGGTTTAAAATAGGTTTCTAGAATTCTGAGCTGAAAATGAAGGGGAAACCAACACACATGGTCATTTGTGTTTGCTTTTAAAGACCACAAGTTGGGATGGCTTAGGAGCCTTCTTTGCTTGATGAGGTGGCAGGTTTTTTACTTCATACAAAGTTAAGCAGGTTACGAACCATGCCTTGAAGATCATATTGTGACCTACAAGAGTAACTGAGCAAACATAAATATACTACAATCACATTACTGGTTCACAGTTGAAGTGTTTCTACTGGAGGAAGAGTGTCCAAGAATGTTATGCACATGCACCAGACTCCGCACAAACTACTTCTTATGGTCAGAGGACACCTCCCCCAGCAGAATTCAGCCCAATGCACATGGCTGCAGTTGAGAAGCAGAAGTGGCAGAACCTTCCTCCTGCAATCAAAACTGCTTGTTTGCATCTTGACTGCTAGAGAGTAAAATTATCTACTTTCTTCTAAAGCAATACAGCTACCAAATATATACACCTCCCAGATAAGTAAGGAAAGAGAATGACAAGTCTTTGAAGTTTGTTGCACATGCACAGCAAGTCATTTAACTTTTTGCCATATTGTTAGAAGGGTCCTTATAGGTCATGTAGCCCACACATCCCTGCTTGCTGAAAGAGATCCTGTATCGCTCACAACACAACACTCTCCAGACTCCACTTGAAAACCTCCAGCTAGGAAGAGAGACCCACTCCCCCTTAATTGGTTCCACTGTGAAAACACTCTTATTGATAGGAAGGTTCACCTAATGTTCAACCAAAATCTGCCCTCTAACCTAAACCCACTAGATCAAGTCTTTCCCTCTGGTGTAAAGAACAAATCCCTGCTCTTTTCCATGAACACATGAAGCTGCCTTCTACCGAGACAAATCATTAGTCCATCAAGACCAGTATTGTCTACTCAGATTGGCAGCACCACTCCAGGGTCTTAGATAGAGACCTTTCATATCACCTAATACCTGATCCTTTTAACTGAAGATGCCAGCAGCTGGGCCTGAGACCTTCTGCATTCCAAGCAGAGGCTCTATCACTGAGCCACTGCCCCTCACCCATGTGACACCGCTTCAGGTGTTTGAAAAGCATGATCACATCTTCCCTCTGCCTTCTCTTTCTCCAGACTAAACATTTCCAGATCCTTCAGCCTTTCCTCTGGGGACCTGTTTTCCAGACCTCCAACAATCTTTGTTGCTCTCCTCTGAGCTCATTCCAATTTGTCTGCATTTTCCTAGAGTGTAGCAACCAGAACCAGACAGAAGGGTGCAGGTATGGTCTGACCAGCACAGAGCAGACTGGAGATATCACTACTTGTGATTCAAATACTATGCTTCTATTAATGCAGCTTAAAATCATATTAGCCTTTTTTGCAGTTGCATCACACTAGTGACTGAAATTCAGCTTGTGTATTCCTAAGATCCTTTTCACATGTACTACTGTCAAGGCCAGGTGCCCCCATGATATACCTGTGTATATGATTTTACTAGATGCAGACCTTTACAGTTGTCTCTGTTGAATCTATTACTTTTAGTCCAACTTTCCAATGTATTCCTATCATTTTGAATTTTACTTCTGAGGTGTTAGCCACTCCTCCCAGTTTTATCATATTTGTTTTCATACAGTAAACCTTCAGGCAGTGTAACAAGCTGTTGTTAAATTTTGGGAAGGTTTAAGATCTGTTTCCAACATAGTGCAGAAAGCTCCTCATAAAAGGTAAAATAGCTGTTAAACGACATAGGTGTAAGTCCTTGCAGATTCCTAAGGAATTCTCTGGACTGCGGTTAGCAATTATGCTCTCATATCTTTTGGCCCCAATTCTCAAACTTTAGCATAGCAAGACAACGTAAATATAGCAAGACTGCAAAATTAGCTTTCTGAGGGAGCTGTGGGTAATGGTGCAGTGGATACCTAGTCTTTAATGGAACCTGCAGGTACATTTGCCATATTAATAATACAAAAGAACAAGCTGAAGATCTGCAAGAAGCAGGGGTACAGAAGAAGAGAATGAGAGTTGTCCTCTTCACCTAAATCATCCCCTCCATATTAATGATGGGATTCAGTGTTTTCTTTTTTGTTTGTAACCTACATTCAGCTACCATCAATAATGCATAGTTCCTGGAAGGCAATATTCCATAGCTCCTTGCTATGGTCAGATGTCATCGAGCCATGAGGGGAAGGGGATGTCTTTTTGAATTTACAAATACTTCACATACTCCAGGAATTTCTAGTATGTAAAAAGTAACAGCCATATGGAGGGTAGCCATGAAGGAGCTAGAAAAAGTCACTGGAAAAAACAATCATGCTAGGAAAAATTAAGCATAAAGATGTGTCGCTGGTGACCAAGATCAAGATTATTCATATCACAATATTCCCCATTACTACATATGTGTGCGAAAGTTGGACAATGAAGAAAGCTGACAGGAAGAGATTCCTTAGAAATGTGGTGTTGGAGGAGAGTTTTACAGATATATGGACTGCCAAAAAGACAAATAAATGGGTTATAGATCAAATGAAGCTTGAACAATTCCTAGAAGCTAAAATGATTAAACTGAGGCTATTGTACTTTGATCACATTATGAGAAGACAAGAGTCACTGGAAAAGACAATCATGCTAGGAAAAGTTGAAGGCAGCAGGAAAAGAGGAAGACCCAGCATGAGATGGATTGACTCAATCAAGGAAGCCACGGCACTCAGTCCACAAGACCTGAGCAAAGCTGTTAATGACAGGACACTAATTCATAGGGTTGCCATAAGTCAGAAGTGACTTGTCTATACTTCATACAAAAAGTGACAAATCCTAAAACTCATCCTGACCGATTCACATGCTGCAAAACAACAGTTTAGTACTGTGAGTTACCTAATCCAGCTCCTTACAGATAGTATTATAACAACAAAATCTGTTGGGGGGAAAAAACCACCTCACCATGTATTCAGAGGGAGCCATAAATTCAATTGTAGCATTTTGAACTTCAGGTCTTTTATGAGGTTCTCCATAAACTCTTGTCACAGGATTGTACATGAATTCTTCAGGAACTGTAGGAAAGAAAAACTGTAATTGCACAAGCACTCTAGAGATTATTCTAACTATAACTAGTGGGCCTAGCATTCCCTAAGGAAGCCCTAGAGAGATGTCACAAATAAGGTCATATTTAGGAGTACTGAAACCTAGGAAGTGCTGGTAACTGCTGCCATAATTATTTCCCACTGGAATCCAGTAATTAATGATATCTTTAAAGTTCAGGATTAAAACATTCTGCATAAGAGATATCAGCTGGGGCTCAAACTAAAAAAAGGGAGGGAAGTGCAGATCTTTGTCTTTAAAAGCTCAATCACGGCCACACATGTACCCCCTCCCCCAATTCAGACTGGGACTATGCAGGAAGGGCAATTTAACCCTTCCACCACTACACAGCCTGTAATGGAAGCCTACCCCCACTATTTCAAGACCTTTAAACGGAGATAATATTAGGGATGGAGATCTGTGATCAAAGCCTTGTCTAGTTTGGTCTTAGCAGATTCATCCTCATTTTGGAAAGAAAACTCACCATCATTCACTCTGTAACATAAGTTGCATTTCCATCTCCTTTGGTCAAGAAAACTGACAAAAGGATTGATATATGTCCTGCAGCTACGGCACCTCACAATTGTGCTGGAAGTTACTACAGGCAATTGCTAGGGAGAAAAAAGGAATGCATTATCTCAGGTCACACAGATGCCCACTTTCTGCTCATGCCTCTGATACGATAGTTCTCTAAAAGCAAGTGCTGCAAGTAGCTGAAGCTTGGCTTCTGTGTGCATTCACAGCAGGA
>NW_015161969.1:350178-357305 GCF_001447785.1 Gekko japonicus
AATTCTAATTACAACCTAATGCTGTTAGTTTCAGCACTAGAAAAAAGCCAACACTCAACAGGCAATGTGGCATCAGGGCTTATATAAAATCCATGAGTAAATGCTTCAGACACATATATTACACCAAGCTCAAAGTAAACTGACAAAACGCTTGGGGGCAGGGAAGAGGAGGAATAGCTCTGTCTGGGTGGAACTTGGAGTTACAATATACATGAAGCAGCAGAGACAAAGAACACGTGGAAATGCTGATTGGATTTGGGTGCTAATACACTTGGCAATATATGCTACTCCAGCAGTCACAGGGCCTATTTTACAAGGCACATTCAAAACATATATGCAAAAAGGAAATCTATAATATGAACTAAGGCTGAAGAAGCTGTCTGTGCTTATAAATGATGCCACATTTCCCACTAGAATCAAGTAGTTATTCCCCAGCCTAGAAACTCTCTGCCTATTTGCAAATAGCAACCATCCTAGGCGATCAAAATCAGGGAAAGGCAGACTTTTTGAAAAACAGGTATACTTTGTTTTCAACATTAACAGCCGAAATGCCTGACCAGATAAAACACACATTTCAAAATGTACACTTTCTGCTTGAGCAGAGCATGTATTCATCACACGAATGTAGACAAAATGCCCTAAAACGGGAAGCTCTCCATTAAGTGGGATGTTCCAAGTACTGTGTACCACTGAAGTTTCACCTGTAAGAAATGTTATTTTTCTGGGATGAGGCTAACACACACGCCACACTTGAGGGAGCACCATTATTTTCAAAGTCAATAGTAGGAGAACATAAAGTTTTAAGTAATGCATCATACCGATAGGTCTTTGAAAGGATGAAGTAGGAGCCCCAAAGGAAGTTTGGCTTTGTTCAATAAGGCCTGAGTTTGAGGAATGTTGGTCAAGGTACATCGGAACAACCTACATGAGGGATAAAGGATCAAAGTCACCATCACTGGCATGCATCTTTGTCCCGTCCTGCACACTTCCCTTTGATCTCTCTCTCTCCAGTGTTACCCAAAGAGGGCCACCCATCTGTTCTGAAGTGTTTCAACTCAAGGAATATGTTCAGATTTAATTTTATATTATCTCCAGTACTAAATTTATACTGTCTTATACTATTTGCAATAGGTAGGGTAAGGCAAGAAAGTCCTGTTCTGTAAATTTTGCTTTGCGCCCAAGTAATTTGGGCCCAGACTGACTGTTGGATTTTCTAGGAAGCCTACCTAAAGAGCAATCACATACTGGTTATGGATCATACTGCTGGCCTAAAATCACAATTCTGAACATGCAAGACAAGACATCCTAAGGAGAGAGTTGCAGGCAGAGAACTCCCCTTCCAGACTAGTTTGTGTTTCTATGTAAAGGTCAACGTATAAGTTATATTCCCATGATTCACCTCTGCACAGTGAGCACACAAGCTCATAACTAGCTTCTACAACAGCTTATCATATGAACTGCTAGTCACATGGAGCGTCTGCATCAGTCTTCCTATAGAACACGTAAGCTTCTGAACATTACAGCTGCAGTGTTGAGTTTGGGGAATCCAAAAAAAGTTTGCTGCAACCTTCCAGTGGCAAACATGATGCACTGATTAGTTCACACCTGAAAATTGCAGAAGGTTAGTTGAAGATTCTGGTGGCCAATGAAAGAGATGTCTATTTGTCACAGGACTGTGATGGCTTCCTGGCCCTTAAAGAACTTTGAAACCATACAGTGTTGCTGGTTCTTATACTAACATCCCTGAGCCCAAGCTTGGGTTGATCATTTCACTAGCTTACTTGTTCTTCATTGGTTTCTCTCCATCAACCATTTGGAGGCTTAATTTTTCCTCTCTGATTTATTGAGGCTAACTACAAATGAGTACAAAGGGCATAGAGTTAAATGGGCAAAAATGCGTTAACTCTGAGGTCCCTGCTGCTATGCAGGAAGTATTTTATCTGCAGTTAAAGTATATATCCCGTAACAACTTTAAGCACTTTACTGCCCTAGTGTAATTTCTGCAAGCAATAATCATCCAGCCTGACAAGAAAGCCTAGGAAATACTGAAACTGCTCTGGGCAACAGACAAGTACAATTTTTAAATATATTGCATATACATTGAAAGAAATTACACTAGTCCCTTCTGCTGTAGAAAGCACTGCAGTTGTGGAACCTTCTGGCCCTAGAGCATGAGGTCATTTCATGATGGAGAATGTCTACTTAATCTCACAAAATTTGACCAATGGCTTAAAAAAAAGCAGGTTCTAACCACTGGCTCCATTCACTATGAAGTACAAGAACATATGAACTGTTTTCATAATGTTAGTCTGACTATTTTAGCAGACAATCCATTTGTCATAATAAGCCTGAAAAGCAATATGTTAAGTGGACATCATGCAATTTTCTGAGAAGAACTTTACAATCAAAATATGCCAATGTTCTATCTCATTTTAGAAAAACTGATTACAAAACAAAAGGTACTTATAATGTTCACATCAGCAATTGCTACACCAGTTGTTATACCAGTGCTAGATAAACATGACATATTAAGGTAAGAATTATGTTAACTAAACAAAGATTAATCAAAGTTTAAGTGTTTTTAAACCACTTATGTTTCACTATTATATATTTTGTTTCTGTTAAGATGCCAGGAAATTAAAACTAAGGCATGAAATATATATGCCCACTGGGAGCTCCTTCAGGACATAATAAACTGAAAAGGTAAATTTGAATTTTATTCAATTAACCATAGATAACTTACTCTGGATTACAGTTTAGCTTCTGAATATCTTCATGCAAGTTTGGGATAGGTGCCTGCAGGGGAGTTGTGGGAAGAATGTTTCTGTCTTGAAGAAGGTTGATAGGTCTTAATCCTTCTGGCTGAAGGCTCAATCCACTCATAGATGCAGCTAAATTATTAGTCCCCATGGCAGGCTAATGGAATGGAAATTGCACAAGTTAACCAGTTGACCATGACACCAAAAATCTATTCAGAGTTAACTGCTTTTAGCATTTATCAGATGTAATATTACTACATTAGGTTAATGTCACATACTTTCCAATCTGAGCAGAAGTGAGCTAGCCTGTTAGCACCAAGAGCCAACGTTGACAGAAAAATTAAACGGAAACAGAGCTTTGAGCACTGGTTGGGCTTCCCACCCAACTATCATTCTAAGGCCTGACTTAAATGGCATAAGAAGTTACCTGTGACATCACACCAGCAGAGTTTCATTTAAACTAGGCTGCTACCCATGCACAGTACCTACACATGATTAATTAGCACGCCAGAGGCCTGTACCCCAGGCACATGTTGCAATGATATGCTAATTAAACACACATTGCTTCTCTGAGCAGGTAGCAGCTCAGTTTAAATTAGATGCTGTGTGACTGAAAATTCCCACAGGTTCATTGGCCTTGCCAGCATCACCTTTAAAATCAGGCCTTAGTTAACCTTCAACGTCGTTGACATCTGTAAAACACGGCCCTTAACCATTATCAAGACAGGAGGATCAAAATCACTCCCCACATCTAACCACACTTGAGATCCACGCTCATCTTCCTTCATTGTATCTGTGTAAGAAAATAACTAACATTGTACTAGGTAAAGGTAAAGGTTCCCTTGCTCGAAAGCCAGTCGAATCCGACTCTAGGGTTGCGGTGCTCATCTCCGTTTCAAAGCCGAAGAGCCAGCGCTGTCCGAAGACGTTTCCATGATCATGTGGCGGCATGACTAGACACCAAGGCGCAGTTGAGATCCACGCTCACCTTCCTTCATTGTATCTGTGTAAGAAGAAAATAACTAACATTGTATTACTGTTTACCAAAACATTCAGGATAGCAGAGTTAGCCAGTTACTATTGAAATCTCCTTCATACCTTCGAGCTTATCTGCTTCACTGACCTTCCACAGCCTGCAGTTCAGCGTCTTAACCACTTGAGCCACCGCTGTTTACCAAAACATTCAGGATAGCAGAGTTAGCCAGTTACTATTAAAATCTCCTTCATACCTTCAAGCTTATCTGCTTCACGCAAGGCAAGACATTTATGGCAGGTCAGTTTAAACATATTGCCTATACAATACATCACATCAAAAATGCATTTATAAAATATCCAAGGAGTTAAGTGCACTATAGTCCAAATCATTTTCAATCACAGACACAACAGCCATTTCCATCAATTTCTTAACTGCACTAAATCATAGGCACATCAAGTAAGATGCTGTGAAAACACCACTGAAAAAGAGGGCATGAGCAGTCGAACTGTCCATCATGAAGCAGAAGTCTGCAGATATATTAGAATGTTCAGGCACAAGCCCATTTCATCTCTCCTGATGCTTTTACCACCCCACTTTTAATTTTAGTTGATTGTATACAAATGCCTAATATTTTGCACCAAGTACCTTTCACAGATAGAGAAAACCATTGTGGTGGAGCTTCTTTATATTGAGGCAACAGCCTCTAGTGTACAACTGCATTAGTACTGTTTGACAATTAGTATCCAACTAATTTAATAATGTTCAGTGTGTTCAACTGGGCAAAAATGACTCTCACTGTCACTTACAGTTGAAGTACAACCTGGAACCCCAGTCAGAACTCCCCCCCCCACCTGGAATCCCAAGTAGAACCCCCACACACACCTCGAATACAATATAAACTCTTAGGAACCCGAGCAGGCCAACTTCCCATCTCTTTTTTCCTTCCTTTGACTCTCACCTGCTCTCAACACTTTCAGGGATATGTGCATAAGCAGTCCCCCTCCAAGCCATTTGGGGAGAGGTGATATTGCTGTGTCATCATACCTTACAAACAAATGTTTTATGGCATGCCGAAACCTTTACCTTGTTTTTGGTCCTTTGCACTAACAGATGGGTTTGTTTTGTTCACTTTACCATGAGATTTTCTTTCAGAAGAACCAAAGCAGACGCAAATGAGGAATTGTACAGGCAGGGAGAAGAAATTTCAAAAGTGTCCTCTAAGCACTGAAATCTTGGAAGACTTTAGGTCAGTAATAGTCTCAGCAAAAACCTACCTCAAAGGGTTGTTGTGAGGGCAAATAGAGAGAGAGGACAACATATGCTGGTCTGGGCTCCATGAAAGAAGGGAAGAATAAAAATGCAACAGAAAGGCTGAAATCTGGGGTGAGCATTTGGATATAGTTAAAATTAAACCCAAAATAAGCTGCCTGAGGTTGGCTTGGAGATATCTGAAATGACCCAAAAACACTACTGAAATTCTTGAAGTAATTAAGCTTTATCTCCAGGAATTTCTGGAGTGTTTTGGTTTCTGGGAGGCACAGGAATGAGGTGGGGGAGAGAAAGTAAGCTAGCTAGGACTTCTGGTTTGTGGGTTGGCAATGGCTGTCGCTCTTCTCAACGTCTGGGGAGGCAATTAGCACACCAGCAGTAAGGAGGGGTGCTACCTCAAGTGGTACCCCCACGGAGCCCTTGCGATGGGTTCCAGGCCAGAGGGCTTCTGAGGGCTAGCCTCTTCGATGGCTTGACGCCGGAGAATAGAGGCTTCCCTCCGCCCTGATGGTATAAGCTAATTCGACCGGGACAAACACAGGAGATCGAGTGGAACAACGATGAAGAAAGCGAGGTCAGATATATGACCATCAATGAACGTGAGTTCGAAATAAACGTACTATTGTGTTAAAACGGAGTACCCATCCCATGGGAAAAGCAGCATGCAAGGAGGGACGCCTCCTAAGCGCATGAACAGACTAACGCAGCGAAGGGGGTATGGGGGAAATAAACACCGAGTTTTTTCTGAGAGACTTACTTGAGTACCGATAGTGAAATGACGAGTCTTTCGAGCCCTGGCATAGCGGTTTGAAAGTGTAAAGGGTTTCAAAAAAAAGAAAGAAAGCTAGCTTAAAAGCTGTTAGTTGGTTTTAAACTTTCCCTATCCCTTTAACTTTTAAAAGGATTAGAAGCCCCACCTAACCAGCTCATAGCCAGGAAGTCCAGGCCATTGGAAATAATGGGTCCATAGGTTTACCCACAGGAAATAATGGGGCTATTATTTCCAGTGACCAGTAGACCTGGCCTGTGTCCACTAAACTATCAGGTGTCCACGTCAGCTGTCAAGTTAGGCTTCTAGTCCTATTTTAAAGGGAAAAGAGAAACTGACTAACAATAGTTTGATGGGCCAGCTTCCTTTCTCTCTCTCCCTGCCACTGCTGCCTTGGGGAGGGGGTGGCAACGTGGGAAGAACTAGAAAAATGCTCTTGAATTTTTGTGACACAGAACACCTGAAAAAAACAACCCTGAAACAACACCAAGGGTCTAAAAACAAAAAGCATACTCTCCCTGAAATCTGGATACAAAATTAACATGGAAATTTTTGAAGTGAAGACCCCTAATTAAAATTTCTCCTTCCAAGGTCATCTCTACTTCCAGGGATTTTGGTGGCTACTTTCTACAACCTTCCTCTGTTTCCCCCTCCTTTAGCAGCCCCTCTTAAGCCCTGTGCAGCCCTGCTGGATGTGCACAGAGGCCATACTTGGGTGTTAGATAAAGATGGAACAGTCTGAAGGACATATACAGATTTGTTTTCAACACAATCCTAAGAATTCCAGGACATTACAATTTAGGCTTGTAAAACTGATTTGTAGAATCATAGAGAAACTTGCCCAAGGTCACTCAGCAAGCTTCGGAGCTTAGCAAGCATCACAGCTGAGCAGCAATCTGAACTTGTTTTCCACAGCCAAAACTCACACTCCCCACCATGCTCCAACTACATACAGCCATAGGTCAGCTGTCAGCCTCAGGAAAGTATCAGCTTCCCCAGTTCACAGTCCTGGCAGCAAGCTCACTCATCCAGGCAGCTAGCTGACAGTTCATACACTGACAGATTTTCACTCTCAGCAAGAGCCAAGCATTGGCCTTTGCAAAAAAAAATGCTATAAGCCCATCCTTGTATCTCAGCTCAGCTTTCTGTACATATGACCACATCACACCCCTTTTATGTATCTGTCCTGCCTCCCTGAAACACCTTGCATCTTCAGGATTATATGCCCTATTTTTAAATTTTCCATTCCAACACACATTTCCTCAGTCTTCTTGCAAACCACAAAACTGAACTTCTGCTACCAATTCCTTTGTCCTGTTCCTCAAAGTCTGTAACAACCTCTTGTTCTGTTCTT